>NW_019242129.1:9916-15470 GCF_002742605.1 Olea europaea var. sylvestris | reverse complement strand
AAAAGAAATTATGATTCATGTTTCTTCTATAAAAGTTTAGGTGGACCTAAATCCATTTATTGGTAACTATATGTTGATGACATGTTACTTGCCTGTCATGATAAAGTGGAAATTGATATCATTAAGTCAAATTTAAAATCTGAATTTGAGATGAAATACGTAGGGCAAGCTAAACGAATTCTTGGTGTGGAGATAGAAAGAGATAGGCATAATTGCATTTCGATGTTGAAACAAGGCTCTTATGTAAAGAAAATATTTGAAAAATTTTCTATGATTGAGTGTAAACCGGTCACTTTACCCATTGCAAATCATTTTAAACTGTCAAGTGAATTTTCACCAAAAACAGATGATGAATTTAGAAGAATGAAAACAATTCCTTATGCCAATGTTGTAGGTTCAATAATGTACCTTATGATTTGTACTAGACCTGACCTAACACATGGAATTAGTATTCTTAGTAGGTTAATGGTCAATCCAAGTAAAACACACTGGCTAACCATGAAATGGATGCTGAGATATCTAAAGGGTTCTTCTGACCTGGGTTTAATGTTTAAAAGAGTAATGAAAGGGTTAACTTAAAAGGTTACACTGATTCTGATTTTGCTGGTGACTTAAATAAAAGAAAATCAACATCTGCTTACATGTTTACTTTGTGTGATGGCTGCATTAGTTGGAGGTCATAGTTACAAAACTTATTACCTTATCCTCTACTAAAGCTGAATATATAGCAGTATGTGATGCCGTGAATGAGAGCATTTGGCTAAAAGGCTTATTAAATGAAATTGGATTTATATAAGATTTTGCAAAGATATATACTAATAACCAAAGTGCCATACATTTAAGTAGAAATCCTATGTACCATGATAGGACAAAACACATAGATATAAAATATCATTTTGTAAGAAATATGGCAGAAAAGAGTTTAATCAGTTTAATAAAAATACCTACAAAAGTTAATCCTTCAGATTTGGGGACTAAGGTATTACCTTTGAATAAGTTTAGAACTTGCTTGAAGATTCTCAATATCATTTGAGGTAGTGATACTTGGAACTTCAAGTATGATTTTTTGGTACATGTACTAATAAAACAAAATTTTTTTAACGGGTGATTTAGAGCAAATGAAGCAATTGATGTAGATGTCTAGATCCATTAATAAGCACCAAGAAATTGTTCAACAAGGTGGAGAATGTTAATTGTTATTGGGCTGCCTCACAATTTCTGACCAGCCTAACTGGACCAATTGTTATTTGGGTTGTTTGTATTCAGGTTAAAGGATTTAAAGAAAATGCGACTTTGCCTCTTCAAAGGAATCATTATCAACCGTACACGTGGCTGATTGTTGTTCCTTGGATTGTAACTTCTAAGTTGACCAGATATATAACTTGGTCTTGGCCCTTTTGTCTTTAGTTCTTCGAGACATTTTATGAGATTTCCTTTTGTCTCTCCCTTTTCTCTGAATGAAAATTAGGGCTTTTGTTATCTTTATGAAATCTAGGGGTGTCAAAAAAGTTCGGAGGCTCGGGCAGCCTGTGGCCCAGCTCAAAAAAAGCCCGAGCTGGCCCAACTCGTGGCTCGAAGCCCAAGCCGACCGACGAGCTTTTATTTAAAAAAAAAAGGAGAGAGAAGAAAAAGAGGCAGCAAGGTAGAATTATATTATTATGCCAAGTTTGTTGCCTTAAAAAGGCAGTTTAAAAAAAATAAATAAATAAAAATCGAGCCTGCCCAACTCAGCCCGTAAAAGCCTGAGCAGAAAGCTCGGGCCGAGCTGAAATTTTTTGGCAAGCAAAAGCTCGGCCAAACTCGGGCTCATAAAAAAGCTCGACCATTTTAATTGAGTTGAGCTCGAGCCTAAAATTTTAGACTCGGGCTCGGCTCGTTGACATCCTTGAAATCTGTAATCGATCTTTGTGTTTTCTTCAATTTTGGGTTGTGATGTGAGAGTTTGGTACTGTCATAGTTGAGATTGAGTGGTGCGATTTCTGATTGAAAGAGGCAAGAAATAAATTGAATAAACACATGGTTTCTTCGTGCATATTGTAATGATTTCTTAGTTATTCTTAGTGGATTTAGAGCTATATCTGATTGCAGATGCTCAACGGATGAGTAGATCGCAAAACTGAACATCCGAAATCTTTAACGGGTGAAAAATTCCTTCATGTTCATTCATTTAATTTTTCTGCAATTACTTTTGTTTGAAATGGTTTAAACCACAAAATAATTTGTATCTGGGACATGATTTTTTTGGTTAACGAAATTTTTTCCTTCTTTTACTTCGATTATATATATTTCTAATATATATTTTCCTTTTGGTTTGAGAGGCAATCTTGGTTAGAAGTCATATTTTGCAACCTATTTCACTACTCGAGAAGGAGAAGTTGGCTAGTTATCCTCCATTCTCAGAAGTTTTAATTCTTTATTATTTTTGAAATATTAAAACTATCAAGAACCATTTTTTGCTTTCATTCATAAGCATATATTTTACTTTTCTACATATAATTTTCTTAATTGTTTCAATTAGGAATTTAAAGATGACTAATCCAATGATCAAACCCACAATCAGCCCTAATTATATGTCCAGTTGAAACTCTACTCAATTTGTAAAATTGATTAAATTGCACAGTAATCCACGAACAAGGTCCAATTACAAGATTTAGATACAAGGATCAAACATAGCACTAAACTACCACACTACTCAGCCTCTACCCTCACAAAGAATCAATACAACCATATCTCTAACGACAAGCTTCTCACCAGAATATACACTAAATACAACCATATCTCTCAAAGTCTCACAGAAAGCTTCTCACCAGGAATACACTAAGCACCTTTAAACCCTCACAAAGAAAAGGAAAAACTCTAGAAGGGAGATGAAAGAGAAAATTTATATGAGAAGAGAGATGGCCCTTTTTATATTCTAATATATCCAAGGGCCAAGATTGATCTCCTTCTTCCAACAGTGGAGAATACACTCCACAGAAACGCGCTTTTAGATAGCTTCTTGCATCACCACCTCAATAGTTTCTAATATAAGGACGGGTTTTCAAGTATTGTCAAACAACAAGATCCTGGGATTTCATAGGGTTCCCTGAAAATGTTCATCTGAATCATATAGAAACATGGACCATTGCAGCAAGTACCAGCTTTAGAATTGCATCCAATCCTAAAGACTTCGCGTCTCTACGCTTTGATCCCTTAACTCTGAAATCTGGCTTGAATCAGAAAGTTTCAATGATATGAAACTGCCTCATGAAGTATTAAGTGCAATAACATCAAGTTCAAATACCAAAAGCACGTGTCATAACATCAAATTAAATAAGCAAATCATGTGATCAAAATAATAACATCAAGTTCAATACCAAAAGTATGCGATCAAAGCAATAAGATCAAGTTCAATGGTCTTCCTCTATACTTGGCCCTCTTTTAGTATATTCAGTTCCATTTGTGGTGCAGTCCATGAACGGAGTTTTTTATGGGAAAAGTCTCAACTTTAGGCCACAAGCTTGGGTAAAAACAGTTCATATTAACTGTTGAGATATGTCTTGGCCTTGTAATAGCTATAAACATAGTGTTAGGAACTTCTTCTAGCTGCTCAAGGTGATTTCCGGGCTCAGTTAACCTTTAAACATCGAATCAACACCAAAAATCGAAGGGACCGACCGCCGCCTACGCGTTCTTCCTATGGTTGCTATTCTTCCTTTTGCTTGTTGTTTCCTCACTCACTTAGGATGAATACCACACAGGTAAAGGTCATAAAGACACAAGCAAGAGGTATGGAAGATCAATCAATAGGATGCACGAAGAAGAAGGCAGCAATAGGATGCACGAAGAAGGCAGCCTCTCTCTCTCTCTCTCTCTCTCTCTCTCTCTCGGGTTCTTTCAAACCGGACCAATTAGAAGGCAAAAGAGTTACCCATATATATAGTAGTCCAATGATAACAATAAGGTAAGTTATACATATGGTAAGTAGGCTCGACTAGGGTTATGGCCCAATAGCACACCAACAAGCCACAAAGGTTTATTAGCCATCAATTAGGTAAAACAACGTTAAGTCGGGTCATCCCATTATTCGGTGTTGATTTATCGTTCAGTCATTCATGTCGACTGATAAAACTGGTTTACATCATTGCCCGGGAGGTCATTTAACAACATGATGTCTAACAACCTCCACCTTGGTGTCAAAGGACCTGCAAAGAAAAAATGTTTTCCATTAGTGACACCTCTAACAGAAAACCGATAAAATTGAAAATCATTTACCTGTACCGATATTTAGAAGCTCCTTGCAACTTCTAAACTTTACCAGTGGCAGCACTTTCGTGCCCATATCTGAAGGATTATATTGTGTGTGAATTTTTTCAAATCTTACTACTTCTTGTGATATTATATCCCTAATGAAGTGTAGCCTAACATCGATATGTTTAGTACGTTTGTGAAAAACAGGATTTTTACACAAATGTATGGATGACTAACTATCAGAATACACAACCACATACTCATTCAAGACACTCAGTTCATGAAGTAGACCTCTAAGCCATAGAGCCTCTTTAATTGCTTCAGTGGTGGCAATATATTCTAACTCTGTAGTGGATAGTGCAACTATGTGTTGTAACTGTGATTTCCAACTAGCACACGAATTTGATAAGGTGAATACGTAAGAGGAAGTTGATTTCCTACCATCCCTATCTCCTGCATAGTCAGTATCTACAAAACCCTTTAATTTCAAGCCTTCCTTATTAGCACTAAATTTAAGACCTATGTCACTTGTACCCTTCAAATATCTTAAAAGCCACTTTAATGCTTCCCAATATTCAGGACCTGGATTAGATATATACCTACTGAGAGTACTAACAACGAATCCTAAGTCCGGTCTAGTGCAAACCATCAAATACATTATAGAACCAATCACATTTGAGTATGGAATTTTACTCATATATTCCACTTCACGTTCATTGCAGGGAGCTTGTTCTTTAGATAGAACAAAGTGGTTTGCAAGAGGCAACATGACAGGTTTGCAGTCACCCATATTAAACATTTTCAACACCTTTGATATGTATGGAGACTGATGCAAGAATACGATGGAATTTGACCTATTTCGTTCTATTTCCATGCCTAGAATCCTTTTAACCTTTCCTAGGTCTTTCATGTCAAATTCTCCACTAAGGTTTGCTTTTATATTATTTATCCACTTAGAAGATGATCCAACTAAAAGCATATCGTCCACATAGAGCAACAAGAACAAATAATTGTTATCAGTCTCGTTGTGTTGAAAGTATAGGCAGTGATCAAATTTACTTCTTTGAAATCCCATAGTGAGTACAAAGGAATCAAACTTCTTGTATCACTGTCTAGGTGATTGCTTTAGACTGTATAGGGATCTCTTCAGAAAACACACATAATCAGGTTTTAATTTGTCTTTAAAACCTTTTAGTTAATTCATAAAGATTTGTTCATCAAGCTCTCAATGTAAAAAAACGATTTTTACATCGAGTTGTTCAAGTTCTCAGTCAAAGAGCGCAACCAATGCGAGTATGACCCTAATAGTAGTGTACTTGACAAC
>NW_019242129.1:0-2294 GCF_002742605.1 Olea europaea var. sylvestris | reverse complement strand
CAGTTATTCACTTCATGAGCTTATTTTCCGAAGTATTCCAAAACCCACCCTCAATTTTCCAAACTTGACTATGAGGAAGACTTAGTTGATTCCACCCGTAAAAATTAGTTTTAGAAGACCTTTGTAATTGTTTATTATTCTTTGTGATCTTCATGTTTAACGTCTTTTTGTTTTTCTGGCTTTATATCTTTTTCACATTTCAAAATAATTTTTTGAAATGCAATATGGAGAGCGTGCATAATTTTTTCCGTAAAAAGTGTGAGTGGATATGGTATTTTTATGGTTATTGAGATTGACGACTTTTCTTATATGGAACTAGTCTTCAGAGGCCCTTTTTAAAATTGGCAAATCACTACATTTAATGAACATGTTCATTTAGTTTGAAAGATTGTCTGTTTATGTAGGTTTGCACAACCATCACGGTTGATGAGCCTGCTCCCGGAGTGAAGGGTATCTTCAGCTTCATTGTTCCTGACCAAAAATCTGGCAAGGTATCCTTGTCCTGTATCTTTATCCGGTGTGCTTATCATATCTTTTAAACATGTTTGATATGCTGTATTGGACAGTATGTTTGACAAGATGTTAGCTTTCTTTCTTAACAATGTCCAATATTGTAAGATCGGCCTTGCCGGACAAGCCATTTGTACACCATTTTGCAGTATCCCTTGAGTAATTAGTATTTTAAGTTCTACGTGTCTGATTTCTGGTAATTTTGATAACAGGTGGAACTTCAGTACTTTCACGAACATGCTGGAATTAATACTTGCTTTGGACTAACAGCAACACCTGTAGTCAATTTCTCTGGTGTTGCTGGGAACCACACGGTTGTTTTTGGGACCGATGTATCATTTGACACGGCTACTGGGGATTTTGCTAAATACAACGCGGGAGTTAGTTTTACAACTTCAGACCTAATTGCATCCTTGACACTGTGAGTACTTTTCCAGTTAAAAAATGATAATGATATGGGATGTTTGACAATCTGTGGTCGAGGTAAACAATACTTAGTGTGTACTGCATCTGAGAGCATGATTTTTGAATGGTTTCGCTACACACCTCTCTCTTGGAAGGTTCTTTGTCTGTTTCTTGTTTCTCAAGGACTGTTCCTTTCCACAGGAATGACAAAGCGGACTCTCTTACTGCATCGTACTTCCACACAGTAAGCCCATTGACTAACACAGCAATTGGAGCTGAGCTGATCCACCGCTTTTCAAGCAACGAGAACACACTCACTATTGGGACACAACATTCATTGGATCCACTAACCACTCTGAAAGCTCGAGTGAACAACTATGGCAAGGCCAGTGCTCTTATACAGCACCAATGGCGTCCAAAATCTCTTGTCACAATTTCAGGTGAAATCGACACAAGGGCACTTGAAAAAAGTGCCAAGATTGGATTGGCCGTCGCTCTCAAGCCATGAAGTGAATATTTTGTGGGTGAAAGTTGGCGGCATTTTGTTAAGATACGGATAAATAAGATGAATAGTGTTTTGCTTAAGCAATCCATTCGATCATTTATCAGACGTTGAATATGCATTCTTTGTTTTGTGAACACGAAATTTCTGGTGAGACATGGTGGCGCAACATTTTCGACTTCCAGGCCTATCAAGTGCCAGGCATCAGGCATTTTGGGGGGGATGGAACTGCGTATCATATGTCAGAAGAGTTCATGTCTTCTGTGTTTGATTCTTTGTAGTTTGTTACGACGTCAACTGTAGTGGTTTTGCTGGTGAAATATTAACCAGAATACAATATGAAAATAGATAAATAAATATGAACTTGTGGTATTGCTATCACGTTGTTCAAGCAATTACTCAATGGTATTAATGCAAACCAAAATGATTCATTTCAAAATTAAGGAGGTTTAGAATTTTAAAAATCAGTAGTATATTTTATTAATTAAATATATAGATGATACAATTCTATGTAATATGGTCACAAATTATCGAATTAATAGATCACGAATTTCAAATTTTATAGGTTATAGTACATTTTTTGCTCAGAAATTTATCAAATTAATAAGTTACATATTATTCCTTGATCACAAACCAAAAATAAAATAAATAAATAAATTATAAGTCGCAACTTATTGCATGGTTGCACAATATCAAATTAATTAGTCATAAATTATCAAATTAATAAGTCACATTATTCCTTACCCTTGGTCACAAATTCTATAAGTCACATTTTATTTCATGATCACAAAATATCAAATTAATTAGATACAAATTACGTTTAGATTACAAATTATTAAATTATTGATCACAACTTAAATTATCAAATTATTTTTAG
>NW_019242128.1:0-1663 GCF_002742605.1 Olea europaea var. sylvestris | reverse complement strand
GATCGGAAACAAAAAGCTCCGGCGGCAATTTCGTCATTTTTCGCGGCTGTGTCGTATTAGGCAACAATTTGACTGGTTGATCGTGAACAAAAACCGCGCCGTGGGCAATTTCGTCATTTTTCGCGACGGTGCCGGAATTGGCTAATATTTGGCAGGTTGATCGGGAACAAAATCCGCGCCGGGGGCAATTTCGTCATTTTTTGTTACTGTGTCGGAATTGGTTAAAATTTGACATGTTGATCGGGAGCAAAAATTGCACCGGGGGCAATTTCGTCATTTTTCGCGACTGTGTCGGAATCGGTTGAAATTTGACAGGTTGATCGGAAACAAAAATCACGCCGGGGGCAATTTCGTAATTTTTCACGACTGTGCCGGAATTTGCTAAAATTTGACAGGTTGATCGGAATCAAAAACCGCGCCAGGGGCAATTTCGCCATTTTTCGCGACTGTTTCGGAATTGGCCAGAATTTGACAGGTTGATCGGAAACAAAAAACGCGCCGGGGGCAATTTCGTCATTTTTTGCGACTGTGTCGGATTTTGCTACAATTTGACTGGTTGATCGGGAACAAAAACAGCGCCGGGGGCAATTTCGTCATTTTTCGCGACTGTGCCGGAATTGGCTGAAATTTGACAGGTTGATCAGAATGAAAAATCGCGCCGGGTGCAATGTCGTCAATTTTTGCGACTGTGTCGGATTTGGGAACAATTTGACTGGTTGATCGGGAACAAAAACAGCGCCAGGGGCAATTTCGTCATTTTTCGCGACTGTTTCGGAATTGGCTGAAATTTGACAGGTTGGTCATAAACAAAAATCGCGCCGGGGACAATTTCGTCATTTTTTGCGACTGTGTCGGATTTGGTACAATTTGACTGGTTGATCGTGAACAAAAACAGCGCCGGGGGCAATTTCGTCATTTTTCGCGACTGTGCCGGAATTGGCTGAAATTTGACAGGTTGATCAGAAACAAAAAACGCGCCGGGGGCAATTTCGTCATTTTTCGCGACGGTGTCGAAAAGAGCGAAAATTTGACTGGTAGATCGGAAACACAAATCGCGCCGGGGCAATTTCGTCATTTTTCGCGACGGTGTCGAAAAGAGCGAAAATTTGACTGGTAGATCGGAAACACAAATCGCGCCGGGGCAATTTCGTCATTTTTCGCGACTGTTTCGGAATTGGCTGAAATTTGACAGGTTGGTCATAAACAAAAATCGCGCCGGGGGCAATTTCGTCATTTTTGCGACTGTGTCGAAATTGGTTAAAATTTGATATGTTGATCGGGAGCAAAAACTGCGCCGGGGGCAATTTCGTCATTTTTCGCGACTGTGTCGGAATTGGCTGAAATTTGACAGGTTGATCGGAAATAAAAATCGCGCCGGGGCCAATTTCGTCATTTTTCGCGACTGTGTCAGAATTGGCTAATATTTGACAGGTTGATCGGGAACAAAATTCGCGCCGGGGGCAATTTCGTCATTTTTCGCGACTGTGTCGGAATTGGCCAAAATTTGACAGGTTGATTGGAAAAAAAAAACGCGCCGGGGGCAATTTCGTCATTTTTTGCGACTCTGTCGGATTTTGCTACAATTTGACCGGTTGATCGTGAACAAAAACAGCGCCGGGGGCAATTTCGTCATTTTTCGCGACTGTGTCGGAATTGGCTGAAA
>NW_019242127.1:0-1663 GCF_002742605.1 Olea europaea var. sylvestris | reverse complement strand
AGTAATTTTGGATTTTCCCTGTCGCTCCCGTGAATGCTTCAACTGTTCCCACCATGCAGATGCTCTACCTTTGAATTTGATGGCGACCAGTTTCACTTTGACACGATCTGAAACCTCCTTCTATTCAAAAATCCGTCCTCGGGCTAATATGGTTGGAAATGAGAGAGATCATCTCTCAGACGAAATGTCTGAGCTAAACCTCACGGCGGTGATTAGTGAGGTTAACCTGGTGGGGTCTAACCCAAAGGAGTGGTGGCTGGACACTGGGGCCACTTGCCATGTCTGCTCCAATAGGAGCATGTTCACTACCTTTGCACCAGTTACAAATGGTGAAAAGTTGTTCATGAGAAATGCTGCAACTTCTGAAGTGCTTAGTAAAGGCAAGGTGATCTTGAAGATGACATCTGGCAAAGAGCTTACTCTGACTAATGTGTTGTATGTGCCAAAGATTCGCAAGAATCTGGTCTCTGGGTCTCTTCTGAGCAAGAATGGATTCCGCATGGTCTTTGAGGTGGATAAGCTGGTGATTACCAAAATAGGAGTTTATGTTGGGAAATGCTATATGACTGATGGCCTGTTTAAATTGAATGCAATTGTTGTAACCCCAATTGTTATGAGTAATGAGAAAACTCCTTCTGTTTACTTGCTTGAGTCTCCTAATCTGTGGAATGGTAGATTAGGTCACGTAAATTACAATGTTTTACAAATTGATTCAAATCATAAATGTGAAACATGCGTTGAATCTAAGCTTACTAGGTCTTCGTTTCATAGTATTGAAAGAAGTATCGAGCCATTGGGACTAGTCCACAGTGATGTATGTGACTTGAAATCTGTCCAAACACGAGGCAATAATAAGTATTTTATTACTTTTGTCGACGATAGCACGAGATACTATTATGTGTACTTGCTTAAAAGCAAAGACGAAGCTATCGATAAATTCATTCTTTATAAGAATGAAGTTGAAAATCAACTTAGTAAGAAAATAAAGGTGCTACGGAGTGATCGTGGTGGTGAATATGAATCACCGTTTGGTGAATTTTGTGCTAAACATAGAATAATTCACCAAACTACTGCACCTTATTCACCTCAGCAGAACGGAATTGCTGAGCGTAAGAATAGAACTTTAAAGGAAATGATGAATGCTATGTTGATTAGTTCTAGATTACCACAGAACATATGGGGAGAAGCTATTCTTTCCGCAAATTACAACTTGAATAAAGTGTTAAGAAAGAATATGGATAAGACTCCGTATGAACTTTGGACAAATGGGACACCTTCATATAAATACTTACGAATGTGAGGGTGTCTTGCTAAAGTTGTGGTGCCTCCTCCTAAGAAGGTCAAGATTGGACCTAAGACAGTTGATTGTGTGCTCATTGGTTATGTACAAAATAGTAGTGCATATAGGTTCCTTGTGCATTATTCGAATGTACTTGATATTCATCCGAACACGATTATGGAGTCTAGGAATGCACAATTCTTTGAGAATATATTTCCTTGTAAGTATCATAAACAGTTAACTTCTATTAAACGGACAATAGAATCTTCTGCTTCTGGCAGCAGTAAAGATCCAGTTGAAAAAGGTGAGGATGAGCCTAGACGGAGCAAAAGGACCAAAACTTCTAAGACGTTTGACCCTGATTTTCTCACATATTTGATGGAG
>NW_019242126.1:520-1663 GCF_002742605.1 Olea europaea var. sylvestris | reverse complement strand
GGGTGTAATTTCGTTATTTTCCGCGACTGTGTCGAAATTGGCTAAAATTTGACTGGTTGATCGGAAACAAAAGCCGCGCCGGGTGCTATTTCGTCATTTTTCTCGACTGTGTCGAAAATTGGCTGAAATTTGGCAGTTTGATCTGAAATAAAAATCGCGTCGTGGGTAATTCCGTCATTTTTCTCGACTGTGTTAGAATGGGCTCAAATTTGACTGGTTGATCGGAAACAAAAATCGCGCCGGGGGCAATTTCGTTATTTTTCGCGACTGTATCATAATGGGCTAAAATTTGTAAGGTTGATTGGAAACAAAAATCGCGCACCTGGCAATTTCGTCATTTTTCGCGACTGTGTCGGAATGGGCTCAAATTTGACTGGTTGATCGGGAACAAAAATCGTGCCGGGTGTAATGTCGTCATTTTCCGCGACTGTGTCGGAACTGGCTAAATTTTGACTGGTTGATCGGAAACAAAAATCGCGCCGGGGGCAATTTCGTCATTTTTCTCGACTGTGTCGGAATTGGCTGAAATTTGGCAGTTTGATCTGAAATAAAAATCGCGCTGGGGGCAATTTCATCATTTTTCTCGATAGTGTAAGAACAATTTCGTCATTTTTCGCGACAGTGTCGGAATTGGCTAATATTTGACTGGTTGATCGGAAACAAAAATCGCGCAGGGGGCAATTTCGTCATTTTACCCGACTGTGTTGGAATTGGCTGAAATTTGGCAGTTTGATCTGAAATAAAAATCGCGCCGGGGGCAATTTCGTCATTTTTCTCGACTATGTCGGAATGGGCTCAAATTTGACAGGGTGATCGGAAACAAATTTCGTGCCTGGGACAATTTTGTCATTTTTCGCGACGATGTCGGAATGGGCTGAAATTTGACAGGTTGATCCGAAACAAAAATTCCGCGGGGGCAATTTCGTCATTTTTCGCGACTGTGTCGGAATGGGCTAAAATTTGACAGGTTGATCGGTAACAAAAATCGCGCCGGGTGTAATTTCGTCATTTTTCGCGACTGTGTCGGAATTGGCTGAAATTTGGGGGTTTGATCGAAAATAAAAATCGCGCCGTCGGCAATATCGTCATTTTTCTCGACCGTGTCGGAATTGGCTGAATTTTGACAGGTTGATCGGAAACAAA
>NW_019242126.1:0-253 GCF_002742605.1 Olea europaea var. sylvestris | reverse complement strand
AAACAAAAATCGCGCCGGGGGCAACTTCGTTATTTTTCGCTACTGTATAAGAATGGGCCAAAATTTGACAGGTTGATCGGGAACAAAAATCGCGTAGTTAGCAATTTCGTGATTTTTTGCGACTGTGTCGGAATGGACTCAAATTTGAATGGTTGATCGGGAACAAAAACCGCGCCGGGTGTAATTTCGTCATTTTTCGCGACTGTGTCGAAATTATCTAAATTTTGACTTGTTGAAAGGAAACAAAAATCGC
>NW_019242125.1:1460-1663 GCF_002742605.1 Olea europaea var. sylvestris | reverse complement strand
TGACCGGTTGATCGGGAACAAAAGCCGCGCCGGGGGCAATTTCGTCATTTTTCGCGACTGTGTCAGAATTGGCTAAAATTTGAAAGGTTGATCGGGAACAAAAATCTAGTTGGGGGCAATTTCGTCATTTTTTTCGATTGTGTCGGAATTGGCTGAAATTTGACAGGTTGATCGGAAACAAAAACCGCGCCTGGGTCAATTTC
>NW_019242125.1:823-950 GCF_002742605.1 Olea europaea var. sylvestris | reverse complement strand
GGGGCAATTTCGTCATTTTTCGCGACTGTGTCAGAATTGGCTAAAATTTGACAGGTTGATCGGGAACAAAAATCGCGTCGGGGCAATTTCGTCATTTTTTTCGACTGTGTCGGAATTGGCTGAAATT
>NW_019242125.1:0-178 GCF_002742605.1 Olea europaea var. sylvestris | reverse complement strand
TTTCGCGACTGTGTCGGAATTTGCTTAAATTTGACAGGTTGATCGGTAACAAAAACCGCGCCGAGGGCAATTTCGTCATTATTTGCGACTGTATTGGACTTGGCTAAAATTTGACAGGTTGACAGGGAACAAAAATCGCGCCGGGGGAATTTCGTCATTTTTCGCGACTGTATCGAAA
>NW_019242124.1:0-1663 GCF_002742605.1 Olea europaea var. sylvestris | reverse complement strand
TTTTTTTTTTCAAAGAATAGATGTTTTTTATCGTATAAAGATTGAAATACAAAGTGGTTGAGATCAATAAAAGTTTAACTTAAATGCTCACAGAAAGTTGTATAAAATGAGGAAGAAAAGTGGTATTTATAGCTCTCAAACGGGCAAAAATTATGTCAATCTGGACGCATGACCGTTGATCATCTGGATGTCCGGATGGTGGGCAGAAATTGCCCCCGGATGTTTTCCTTCGTGATAAAATTAATCAATGTAAGTTCTTGGAGGATTTTCTCATTTATTTTGAAAGATAGGTGTTTTTACAAATATTTGATTGTTGAGTCGAAATACTTATCTTTTTTGAAAATTTATGCAAATATACTTTCATGCCGTGAATTGTTCTTGTGCATAAAAATTCTTTTGAGCTATAATCGATGCTCGAAATTGAAGTGTTTTTACCTCTAAATAAGAATGTAACGCGCCTATATCTCATGTCTTGAAGTTTGATATCCATCTTTTCTCAAAAGTGAAAGCTCGATTTTCGTCTGTATGTTCGACAATCGCCAATTTCATTTATCAAAGTGCATGTCTCTTGGTCTCGATTTTCGTGCCTTGATTTTGCAATAATCACTATCAACACTCAAAATCAATTTGTTAGAAATAAACACAATTTGTTTGTGATAATCAAAATGAGAAGTCAACCGTTAAGTCAGCAAATAGATTGCGAGTTCGTGATGGAATTGAAAGATCACTTAAAATATTTTGTAACAATAAGTCAGTAGTCTTGTATTTAAACAACAATAGGAGCTCAACAGAGTCTAAATTTATAAACATTAAATTCCTAGTTGTTAAACAAAAATTTCAGAGTGGTCAAGTTACTATAGAACATATTGGGACAAACTTTATGATAGAAATCCATTTACTAAAGGACTACCGCCCAAGTTCTTTTATGAGCACATTACTCACATGGGTATTGTACATTTTTGATGATATGCTCATTTAGTGAAAGTTTGTAATTTTGGATGTTGTCTTTTTTGACACATGATTTCGATTGTGCACAATCAAGTTTACTTAGTAATAAAGTATTCAGTTCAGTTTTCACTCTGATTAAAGTTTATGGTTGATCTCATTAAAGTATATGGTATTAAAGAATAAAAAGGACCACTTGGAAATAAGTATGTTTAGATCACATTGTATGTAATTTCCATGCTATACATCCAGACTTGATCTATGTCATTTGAATGTGTCGATATACGTGACCATTGAGGGTTTAGTTATGATAATTGTAACAAAGACCGCTTTGATCCCATATTAGCAGAATTAATGGACGAGATCGTTCAGAGATGCCTTTTGGTTATAATAGCAAAAATATTGAACTCATAAGGTTATACACATTTTTAAGGTAACATATGCGGCCTAAGTGGGAGATTGTTGAGAAATTATTAATTTGCCATGTGAGTCGACATATGTAATTAATTATGTATAAATACTATTTTAAAGTTGAGTCCAAAATTAAAGCAATTTAATAAGGAGTTAAATAATTGGGCTTAGGGCATCTAAATAGAGTTTGGGTTAAATTACATTTGTAGAGACTGGATTCCTTTAGAATTGTAATTCATGATGGGAAAATATATATGGAAACTATATATAAGGTTATAGACCCCAATTTATATGCAATTTTCTCATT
>NW_019242123.1:0-1663 GCF_002742605.1 Olea europaea var. sylvestris | reverse complement strand
GCATCAAACTCCTTACGTGATTAAAGTTTTGAAGAAATTTAGCATCATCCATTTGTTGGGAATTTACTTAAACATGCGCAGCGAAAATAAAAACAATTTCAATTCCCACCAGGATCCATCTTTATATTTAGATAGGAACTGTGACAAAAGTTGTACCTTTTCTTAAATCTGCAAACTCCTTTGCGTTATCTTTGTTCCAGCAACTTGGATCTGCCTCCAACAACTATCCAATTGTCCAGCCTCTAATGAATCCCACACAGAGAGCAGATTGCAGCTACCAGTGTTTTCTTCTCTTGTGCTAGCAAGAATTATGAAATCTCTACAAATTGAAAACCTTAGCAATGTATTTATATAAACCCAAACGGGCTTGACTTGGTCCGATCCAATATTTAATTAATCTATTTAATTAAATTCGATCTACGAATTAATTAATCCAATTAATTAATTCGAGCCTATAAGTAACTTACCCAATTAATTAATTTATCCAACGATTGTTAAATTAATTAATTCACAAATTGCAATCTTTCAATTCTCTTTTGTGTGCGGTCCATCAGGTTCCCGATCACAATGCCTAACGACGTAAAATATTATTGTGATCTAATCAAAATTGGTAAATTAAAATACTCTTTTAATTTATCACCAATTCACACTCGCTGTCCCAGATTGACATCTAGCAATGTATCAGGACAACGCATGTAACGGAAAATGTCATGTGGCATGACAAAATCAAACTTGTTCGTTTACTATGAAACTATAATATCTTCGTCAATATGATCCGATCAATTACGAGATATGGAAGTGTGTCAATCTCGATTATCGATCATATCTTTCATTCTACTATTAAGTCAATATGAGTCGAAAACTCCTTTTCGACTTATGTGTTTACCTTGGCCAAGAATTTCGTTATCAACCTAATTGAACGAAATGCAGATCACAATCTCTTACTATCTAAGAGTGACGAATCCATTATTGGTCATTCACAACCTTGATATGGTTCTTGATATACCCGAACGATGCCATATTAGCGCCCCTTGACAGAGCAACATCCAACACCGTCAAAGCATGACTGTCCTCATACAAGGCACTATGACAACATCGAGTCAAAGAACCAATTTCACTACTGAACGTTAGAGATTAACCACTGACACTCAAATAGTTATCCATGTAGAATCTCTTAGCGGGTCTCCAATGTTTCGTTCTATACAAAACATCCACGTGTTCATTTAAGTATCACCACACTTTAACTTGTGAGATCAGCTATTTACTTTACAAGTAAGAAATGTCACACGTGATGGTCTATTTGTAATAACGATATTCATATCTCGTTGTTACTTACGACCACGGATTATTCAAGATCCAATTATATGTAATTTGTATCTCACAATCACAACTCTTTATGATAACAAATACTTAAACTTGAATCTTCAGACTCTATAATTTAATATTATTTATCAGAATATTAATTTAAATAAATAATATATCTTGCCAAAAATAAATGTATTAAACATATTAAAAGTGTTTACAACTTAAATTGATTGGATCTAGGGCATAATACTTACACCATTGCAAACCTGCTTCTTTGCCTCTTAGAAACTAGTTTATCTTGTGAAAAGAACAATCAACTGCTAATGATAAAATAAATGATTTTATGAGTAATATACCT
>NW_019242122.1:0-1663 GCF_002742605.1 Olea europaea var. sylvestris | reverse complement strand
ATAGAAGGGGTCAAGGGGTGGACATGCATGCACTATGATTGTCTTTAGAGATTGGAAGAAAAAAAGACATTAAAAATCATGTCGATATCTTTGATAGTGCTCACAAACAAGCTCTCGCTAAGTGTACCAATTTGATTAATAAAAAATAAAGTATCCCCTATGTTATTTCTAGCCAAAATAGTAGTCAACAAAAAAGTTATAGGATGAGGTTGATTGCGGTGTTAGATTGTACTAGATTCCTCTTGATACAAGGATTGCCATTTTGTGGTCATGAAGAATCGAAATAATCTTTTAATAAAGAAAATCTAATTGAGTAATAGAATAGTATGCAGCTCGTTGTGAGGGCATTAAAAAAGTAATATTTTGTGTTTCTTCTGGAAATTACTAATGACTTCACCATACGTCTAAAAGGATTTGGTTAACTGTTATGCCGTAGAGACGATAAGGGTATTATATATGAGATGGGTGATTCTTTGTTTTCAATTTTGGTTGATGATGCTTGTGATAATTTTGTAAGGGAACAAATGATAGTTGTTTTGAGGTTTGTTAACAAAAGTAGGCTAGTGAGTGAGCATATTTTGGGTATTTCCCATGTCGTTGATATTTGTGCCGAATTATTGAAGAATGCCATTGATGTAATGTTTTCTACACATGAATTGAGCATATATAGTTTGACAGGTCAAAGTTATAATGGAGCAAGCAATATGTCAGGTGATTTAAATTGCTTGAAAGCTTTAATTTTAAAAGAGAACCTATATGTTATGTATGTTCATTGTTTTGCTCACCAACTTGAGTTAGCAATTGTTTCTGTGGCACATAGGAATGATATACTTGGTGATTTATTTGACATGCTTGCTATTACTGTGTAGATGCTCTTCGAGTAAGTTATCATTCTGATGTTATGGAGAAGCTTAATATTGGAAAATTTTGGTGGAAGTAGTAAATTTTAAGAAATGAGTTTGGCAGGTCCATGTGATACTAGATGGGGCTCATATCTACTGGCAATTACTTGTATTATTAATATGTTTAATGTAATTAGTCAAATTTGAACGTGTATTGCACGTTATTCTAAAATAATTTATAAGTGATGTAAAAATAATATTTTGTACCAATTTGTTGGAGAATTTGATCAGTTTCAGACGAATTAAAGAAAATAAAATTTAGCATAGAAATTTAAGAGAAAAAATTACTCAAATTGTATTTTCAAAACTCAATTTCTATTATTCAAATCTTTTGTAATGATGAATACTATAAATGAGCAATTTTTTTATATTATATTTGATACATAAAAATTAATTATTAATACATAAATTTAAACACTTAATTAAAATTTTTAGATTCATGAATGTAAAATAAATTCATCTATAATAACTACATATTCGTGTAATTCAAAATTCATCAAGTGAAATTTTATTGAATCTAGATTAATGTGAATGTTAATTAATTGAGAATCAATAACAAAAATTTCATAAATTACAATAATTATGTAGTATTTGTTACATATAAAAAAATGAAAAGGAAGATATTGTTAAAATAATTGAATTGTAAGGAGGGTTAAAATCATCCAAAAAATGATTTTCTCTTGATATGATATTTTATTATATTATAGATTATAGATGTTCTTGGGGATATATTAGAAGATGACATAAATTTAGATTAGAGA
>NW_019242121.1:0-1663 GCF_002742605.1 Olea europaea var. sylvestris | reverse complement strand
TTACGCTCAATTCTTCGTACGTCGACAATCCAAGCGTTCCAAATATGCAAGTGCTCATTCTTTCGAAAAATAGCCGAAATCCCCCATACGTCACGATGAAGTTTTGAGTTAAATCCAAAACAGTCGCCACGTTTTCAAAAAGGACTTACGGGCCCAAAACGGACACCAGGTGCAAAAGTTACGCTCAATTCTTGGTACGCCGACAATCCAAGCGTTCCAAATTTGCAAGTGCTCATTCTTTCGAAAAATAGCCGAAATCCCTCATACGTCATCACGAAGTGGTGAGTTCAATCCAAAACGGTCGCTACATTTTAAAAAAGTACTTACGGGCCCAAAACGGACACCAGGTGCAAAAGTTACGCTCGATTCTTCGTACGCCGACAACCCAAGCGTTCCAAATTTGCAAGTGCTCATTCTTTCGAAAAATAGCCGAAATCCCTCATACGTCATCACGAAGTGGTGAGTTCAATCCAAAACGGTCGCTACATTTTAAAAAAGTACTTACGGGCCCAAAACGGACACCAGGTGCAAAAGTTACGCTCAATTCTTCGTACGTCGGCAATCCAATCGTTCCAAATATGCAAGTGCTCACACTTTCGAAAAATGCCCGAAATCCCTCACACGTCTCGACGAAGTTGTGAATTCAACCCAAAACGGTCGCTACATTTCCAAAAAGTACTTATGGTCCCAAAACAGACACCGGGTGCAAAAGTTGAGCTCAATTCTTCGTACGTCGACAATCCAAGCGTTCTAAATATGCAAGTGATCATTCTTTGGAAAAATGGCCGAAATCCCTCGTACGTCGGGGCGAAGTTGCGAGTTCAATCCGAAACGGTCGCTACATTTTCAAAAAGGACTTACGGGCCCAAAATGAACACCGGGTGCAAAAGTTACGCTCAATTCTTCATACGCCGACAATCCAAGAGTTCCAAATATGTAAGTGCTCATTCTTTCGAAAAATGGGCGAAATCCCTCCTACGTCACGACGAAGTGGTGAGTTCAATCCAAAACGGTCGCTGAATTTCCATAATGTACTTATGGTCCCAAAATGGACACCGTGTGCAAAAGTTACGATCAATTCTTCATACGCCGACAATCCAAGCGTTCCAAATATGCAAGTGCTCATTCTTTGGAAAAATGGCCGAAATCCCTCGTACTTCGGGGCGAAGTTGTGAGTTCAGTCCGAAACGATCGCTACATTTCCAAAAGGTACTTATGGTCCCAAAACGGGCACCGGGTGCAAAAGTTGCGCTTAATTCTTCGTACGTCGACAATCCAAGCGTTCCAGATATGCAAGTGCTCATTCTTTGGAAAAATGGCCGAAATCCCTCGTACTTCGGGGCGAAGTTGTGAGTTCAGTCCGAAACGATCGCTACATTTCCAAAAGGTACTTATGGTCCCAAAACGGGCACCGGGTGCAAAAGTTGCGCTTAATTCTTCGTACGTCGACAATCCAAGCGTTCCAAATATGCAAGTGCTCATTCTTTGGAAAAATGGCCGAAATCCCTCGTACTTCGGGGCGAAGTTGTGAGTTCAATCCGAAACGATCGCTACATTTCCAAAAGGTACTTATGGTCCCTAAACGGACACCGGGTGCAAAAGTTGCGCTCAATTCTTCGTACGTCGACAATCCAAGCGTTCCAAATATGCAAGTGCTCATTCT
>NW_019242120.1:0-1664 GCF_002742605.1 Olea europaea var. sylvestris | reverse complement strand
AAAAAAAAAGTCCAAATACCGTTATTGCCCAAATCTGATTTTTGGCTATATATATATCCACAAGGACCACAAGTAGGTCCGCTAGTGATTATAACACAATAGAAATAAGTGGATGATGAGTGGATACTAATTATGGATCTTATGAATTGAGTAATTAAAATTAAAATTTGACTTTGAGCTTTAAACTATATTAGATTATAAAGCCAAACAAATAGGATTGGTTGAACATTTTAATAGAGCAAGCAAATGTTATATATTCAAGTCTCGTCGTTATTTTTTTTTTAATAAAATTGTGGATGTGTTAGACTTCGATACAAAAAAATGAATAAGCCAACATGTGGTTGATTTGTTGAAGATAATATATATCAAATTGTTCAATACACATTATTGCAGGTTAGCGCATATGGACGGGTGGAAAAAATAATATTTACAAATAAACTTATAGTTTTTAGAACCTTGCCACTTGTAAAATGATAAGTGCATTTTCTGCACTTATCCAAGCCTATTTACCAAGCTTTTATGTCGTTTAAGTATTGAATTTTATTTAACTTGGATGAATTTTATCTTGTTTCAATTTGGACCTATTTCTAAGCAATTAGAAAAGAAAGAAGGATCAATTGTCCATTGAATAGAAGTTTGGGGACTAATATGCATTTAAATAAAAGTTAAAGGACCAAAATTGAAGTAATTGAAAGTGGAGGACCAAGATGAAAGAAAGAATAAAGAAAAGAGCTAAAAGGAAAATTCTGGAAGTTTTTTTTATAATTGGGCACCGACCCAATTATATAGGTTGAGCGGCTTAACTTCAATAACTGGGGCTCCCTAATATATCTAGGCGACTACCCCGTTTCCTATAATGCACCCACCCAGTATATTTCCATTCCTTATTGAATTCTCTGAATGTGAAAAAATTAAAATAAAATCAGGATTTAAAGAATCATTATACAAGAGTCATCGTAATCCTAACACTAAAAATACTAGCCTAATATGATGTGAAGAAGAAAGCAAGAGAAATAAAAGTTGTTCACATCCAAGTATACTGCTATGTTCTATATGATCTTTAAGTATTCATAAATGTTTAATGTATTTTGTATGTTCACATCCACCATAGAAATATAGTCGGGTTAAATGTGAGAATAGATTTAGTTTTACTCAAGAGATATTGTTAAACAATTTAGGATTATTGATCTTCATAATTGAATATGTTGTTAAATTGTAAAGTTAGGGTTAAAGGAAATTGATACAAGGAAATTCAGAATTCTAATGCACTTTTTATCATTATCTATTAATCAAATTTGCATTCATCGTAACTTTGGATTGATTTTAGTTAAGTTAGGTCTTGCATTCATAAGTAGATTATTTTATTACAATCTAGTTATAGAAAAATCACAAATTTATATTGTTTCGATTAGGGCTAAGTTAATTCAAACTTAATCTGGTATAATCTCTGTGTGTACGATATTTGGGCTTAAAATTCATTTTACTACTTATTAACAAACATGCACTTGTGGTATTTCAAACGAAGGATATATTTTCATGGTAAGTTTTTGGTGACGTTCTTGGAGATTGTATTTGAGTTTAATTTTATTTACCTTGATTCTAATTCGAACGTTTGCTTTTATATTATTTTTTCAATCAATTTATTTAACTATTTCTATTTTCTT
>NW_019242119.1:0-1664 GCF_002742605.1 Olea europaea var. sylvestris | reverse complement strand
AATTGAGCGTAACTTTTGCACACGGTGTCCGTTTTCGGCCCATAAGTACATTTTGGAAATGTAGCAACCGTTTTGGATTGAACATCACGAATTCATCGTGACGTACAAGGTATTTCGACTATTTTTCTAAAGATTGAGCACTTGCATACTTGGAACGCTTGGAGAGTCGGCGTACGAAGAATTGAGCGTATCTTTTGCACACGGTGTCCTTTTTCGGCCCATAAGTACTTTTTGGAAATGAAGAGACCGTTTTGGATTGAACTCACGAATTCATCTTGATGTACGAGGCGTTTCGGCAATTTTTCGAAAGATTGAGCACTTGCATACTTGGAACGCTTGGAGAGTCGGCGTACGAAGAATTGAGCGTAACTTTTACACACGGTGTCCATTTTCGGCCCATAAGTACTTTTTGGAAATGTAGCGACCGTTTTGGATTGAACTCACAACTTCGTCGTAAAGTATGAGGGATTTCGGCCATTTTTTGAACGAATGAGCACTTTTATATTTGGAACGCTTCGATTGTCGGCGTTCGAAGAATTGAGCGTAACTTTTGCAAACGGCGTCCGTTTCGGGCCCATAAGTACTTTTTAGAAATGTAGCGACCGTTTTGGGTTGAACTCACGAATTCATCGTGACGTACGAGGTATTTCGGCAATTTTTCGAAAGGTTGAGCACTTGCATACTTGGAACGCTTGGAGAGTCGGCGTACGAAGAATTGAACGTAACTTTTGCACACGGTGTCCGCTTTCGGCCCATAAGTACTTTTTGGAAATGTAGCGACCGTTTTGGATTGAACTCACTACTTCGTCGTGACATATGAGGGATTTCGGCCATTTTTTTAACGAATGAGCACTTTTATATTTGGAACGCTTCGATTGTCGGCGTTCGAAGAATTGAGAGTAACTTTTGCAAATGACGTCCGTTTTGGGCCCATAAGTACTTTTGACAAATATAGCGACCATTTTGGATTGAACTCACGAATTCATCGTGACGTACGAGGTATTTCGACAATTTTCGAAAGATTGAGCACTTGCATAATTGGAACGCTTGGAGAGTCGGCGTACGAAGAATTGAACGTAACTTTTGCACACGGTGTCCGTTTTAGGCCCAGAAGTACTTTTTGGAAATGTAGCGACCATTTTGGATTGAACTCACGAATTCATCGTGACGTACGAGGTATTTCGACAATTTTCGAAAGATTGAGCACTTGCATAATTGGAACGCTTGGAGAGTCGGCGTACGAAGAATTGAACGTAACTTTTGCACACGGTGTCCGTTTTAGGCCCAGAAGTACTTTTTGGAAATGTAGCGACCATTTTGGATTGAACTCACGAATTCATCGTGACGTACGAGGTATTTCGACAATTTTCGAAAGATTGAGCACTTGCATAATTGGAACGCTTGGAGAGTCGGCGTACGAAGAATTGAACGTAACTTTTGCACACGGTGTCCGTTTTAGGCCCAGAAGTACTTTTTGGAAATGTAGCGACCGTTTTGGATTGAACTCACGAATTCATCGTGACGTACGAGGTATTTTGACAATTTTCGAAAGATTGAGCACTTGCACACTTGGAACGCTTAGAGAGTCGGCGTACGAAGAATTGAGCGTAACTTTTGCACACGGTGTCCGTTTTCTGCCCATAAGTACTTTTTGGAAATGTAGC
>NW_019242118.1:94685-99294 GCF_002742605.1 Olea europaea var. sylvestris | reverse complement strand
TGAATTTTTTTTTTTTTTTTTTTTTTTGAAAGAATGATTATCAAACGGGGCTAAAGGGTCTGACCAAGACGACTAATTGGGTCCTAGCCTTGAAATTCAAGATCTCCGATACTCTGTAAATAATCTAAGTAAATTGCACGTCACTTGATCCTATCATCATTCTTGATTTTCTTACACGCCGTATTTCTTGCTTCTTTCTAGAAAAACTTCCGTTAGCCCCCATTTGATACTCATTTTAATGATTTTTTTTACCACATCTCATTTTCCTACGCTAGAGGCCCGATAACACGTTGCAAGAAGTGGGGGATAAATGTCAGAATGGATATAAAAGTGGATAATGCCCTTGAGACTTGTTGGACTATTTTACCCTCATATGCAATCGGACATGTACACGAACACCCTCCACAAGAAGCTTGGAGTGGATTCAAGCCTAATGTGTTGCACCTACGTGCTTTTTGAAGCACTGATTATTCTCTCTTTTCTAAAAGAAATAGGAGCAAATTGGATGACAAGAGTGAGAAATATATCTTTATTGGATATGATTCAAGATTGAAAGGCTATAAACTCTACGACCCAAAGAATGAGAAGGTGCTCACTAGTAGAAATATCGAATTTGATGAAGAATGAATTTGGGATTAGCAAAATCAGCAAGAAGAAAACTGTAATTTCTTTCTTTTTGATATCGAAGAACAAATTGCAGTAGTCTTGCCTCAACTAACACCACCTTCAACTCCACCACCAAGTCATGGCAAGATATACCTTCATGTTCAGCAGCCTCAAGTGAAGGACCACAACAATATAGGAGTCTTCGTGAGATTTATGATGACACCAAGAAGTTAACATCTTGAAGAATTAACTCTTATTTGTCTTTTTGCCAATCATACAATTGTAGGTTTTGATGATGCCATTCAAGATGAGAAATGGAAGACATCAAAGCTATCAAAAAGAATGATACTTGGGAATTAACCTCACTTCCCGATGGTCAAAAACCTATTGGAGTCAAGTGAAATTTCAAAGAAAAGAAGAATGTAATTGGTGAAGTTGAGCGATACAAGGTAAGATTAGTAGCTAAAGGCTGTAGTCAAAAACATGGTGTGGATTATGATGAAGTATTTCCACCCGTAGCTCGTTTTTGAAACAATCAGATTGATTATCGCCATGGCAGCATAAAATCAATGGAAGATATACTAAATTGATGTAAAATCAGCTGTATTGAATGGTTTTCTACAAGAGGGTGTATACATATTATAACCTCCCGATTATGTTGAGAAACGGCATAAAGACAAGTGTTGAAATTGAAGAAAGCTCTCTATGATTTAAAATAAGCACCTACACCATGGAATTTGAGATTATACAAATTTCTTCGAGAGAATATATTTATAAAATGTCCTTATGAACATGCTCTCTATGGGAAGGTGAAATCTAATGGTGATATTTTAATTATATACTTGTATGTGGATGATCTAATTTTTACGGTCAACAATTTAAAATTATTCGATGAGTTCAAGAGAACTATGGTCAAAGATTTTGAAGTGATTGATATTGGGATAATGGTGTACTAACTTGGCATCGAAGTAAAGCAACAACAAGGTGAAATTTTCATTTCTCAAGAAGCATATGCTAAGAAAATTCTTTAAAAGTTCAAAATGGATGATTGCATGCCTGTTAGCACTCCTGTCGATTGTGGAATAAAATTATCAAGATTTGATAATGGTGAGAAAGTTGATTCGACTCTTTGCAAATATTTGTTGGAAGTTTAAGGTACTTGACATGTACAAGACCTGATATTTTATTTGGGGCGGGTCTTGTTAGTCATTACATGGAGAATCCAACTATGACACATTTAAAAGTAGCAAAGAGAATTCTACAATATGTCAAAGATACCATTCATTGTGGTTTATTTTATTCATATTCTAATGATTTCAAACTTGTTGGATAAAGCGATAGGAGATATGGATGATGGAAAAACTACAAGTGGTAATGTGTTTTTATGGGAGACGCGACTTTTACATGGTCTCTGAAGAAGCAACCTATTTTACACTCTCAAGTTGTGAAGCGGAGTATACTGTAGTTTCATCTTGGGTTTGTCAAGCGATTTGGCTTCAAAATTTGTCAAATGACTCTCATTTGCAACAAGGTGATCCAACAGAGATTTTTGTTGATAACAAGTCAGCATTATCATTGGCTAAAAATTCCACTTTTTATGATTGAAGTAAGCATATTGATATGAATTATCATTTTGTAAGAGATTGTATTGAAAAATAATATGTGGAGTTAAAATTTTTAAAGCCTGAAATCATATTTAGCCACGAATTCT
Organism: Olea europaea var. sylvestris; assembly: GCF_002742605.1. Lineage (NCBI taxonomy): Eukaryota > Viridiplantae > Streptophyta > Magnoliopsida > Lamiales > Oleaceae > Olea > Olea europaea. The sequence goes on along the minus strand of NW_019242118.1, from coordinate 96,977 downwards.
TGCTACATGATTTAGACGCAGTCAGGCTGATCATTCTGTATATGTGAAGCATAATTAATCTAGTATTGTAATACTTATTGTATATGTTGATGATATTTTGTTATCAGGTAGTGATGTGACTGGCATTGAAGAAAACAAAAAATACTTGTGCAACAATTTGCTACAAAAGATTTCGACCAATTGAGGTATTTTCTTGGTATTGAAGTTGATTGTGGCAAAAAATGTGTAGCGTTATCTCAAAAAAAGTATGCCACAGATCTCTTAGAACAAACAGTTTTATTTGGGACAAAACCAATAGATGTCCCTATAGAAACTAACCTAGACATGTGGAAGGAGGATGAAGACCTTGAGGACAGTACACAGTATAGAAGGCTTGTTGGGAAGCTTATTTATTTGACAGCAACAAGACCAAATATTTTGCATGCAGTGGGGCTGGTTAGTCAATTTATGGAAAAACCTAAGAAATATCATTGGGAAGCCGCTTGCTATATTTTGAGATATGTTAAAAAATCTCATGGAAAAGGATTCTGGTTTAAAAAGAATAAACATATTGCACTTTTATTGGAGGTAATCTGGTGACTTGGAAGAGCAAGAAGCAAATGGTTGTGTCTAGGTTTAGTGTTGAAGTCAAATACCATGCCATGGCTCATACAATGTGTGAGCTAATTTTGTTGAAAGCACTTCTAGAAGATTTCAGTATTACATACGAGAAACCTATTCCTATGTATTGTGATAATCAAGCCGTGATTCATATTGAAAGGAATCCCGTCTTCCATGAGAGGGCAAAACATATTGAAGTTGATTATCACTTCGTGAGAAATGCGGTCACCGGTAAAATGATTTGTACTTCATTTACATCCTCAAATGATCAAATTGCTGATATGTTCATTGATGCACTTGAAGAATGACTTTGTAAGACAAAGAGACAAGCTTCACATGATAGACATCTATGCTTCAATTTGAAGGGGAGTGTGAATAGTGTAATTTATGAAATTACCTAAATTAGCTACCACCCTTACTTTACCTCTTTAAAAAAGTTTGAAGTATCACTTCATAGCCTAATTCTACTTTATAGCATGGTGGTTGTTTCCTTCTTTCCTCGTATTTTTACCTCATCACTGTTGACTCATTGTATCTCAACCTTTAGTTTCATTACTTTTGCCTTCATCTTCTGAATCTTTCCTAAATCCCATACTTCACTTTAGCCTTACAATTTCTACTTTAGTTTGATTGAAATTTTATTTTGACCTTACATTTGTCATACTATCTCTATCGATTTATTGAAATTCATGAAAATTGATTGGAATTCTGTAGATTTCTTTTGAATCTCGTTTTGATATTTTCTTTTTTCTTTTTTTTTTTTGCTCCACCTGTTTAAATTGTTGGAAGATTGGACTTTCCTTGTTCATAAGTTCCTTTTCCTATTACGACCAAGGTAGAATACTATTCATAGGACAGACTATGATAGGTAGTTATAGCTTTTCCATTTTGGTTATTTTGAAATGTTTAAATGGAGTCTTTCACTTTGTAATCAGAAAAGAGAATAGTTATACAAATTATTTATTCCTCTTCATATTTTTGTCTCAATTGCTTCTACTCATACTATCTCATCTCATTTCATAAAATTCCTGAAAATTGATTTGAATTCTATAGTTTTCTCTCGAATCTTAGTTTTGAATTTTTATATATTTATTTTTTTCTTATGTTTTAGCTTTGTAGGTTGATATACTTGCCTATCGCGAAACTAAAAGTTATGTCTGTTAAATTATTGGGAAATTTGACTTTCCTTGTTCACCAGTTCTCTTTCTTAGTACAACTAGCATAGAATATTATTCATGGGACAGATTATGACAGTTAGTTATAAGTTTATAACTGTCCTATTTTGGTTATTTTGAAATGTATAAATAGGGTCCTTCATTTTCTAATTTTGGGAAAAAGAGGATTTATACAAATTATCTATTCCTCTTCATATTTATTTCCCATTTTCTTCAACAATGTAATTTTCAACATAAACAATTGATCAAGAGTTTGTTGTCCAGGCTCAACTTTACCAATTGATAGAACATTTCTTATACCAATCCTTCGCAAAACTGCAGAAACAGAGTTGGCTGTTGCTGATGCCATCAATATTGAAAAGGAAATTGCCGATAAGTCAAATAGCAAGCTAGTATATATGAAGCTGTGCTCGAAGTTGTTGCTGTGTAGATCAAACGATGCCATTCCATTAGAACTATAGAATCAATCCTTCTCGGATTTCGGAACTTACTTCTGAAAGTTCATCGGATATCATCG
>NW_019242118.1:54175-88038 GCF_002742605.1 Olea europaea var. sylvestris | reverse complement strand
CAGCTGTATTGAATGGTTTTCTACAAGAGGGTGTATACATATTATAACCTCCCGATTATGTTGAGAAACGGCATAAAGACAAGTGTTGAAATTGAAGAAAGCTCTCTATGATTTAAAATAAGCACCTACACCATGGAATTTGAGATTATACAAATTTCTTCGAGAGAATATATTTATAAAATGTCCTTATGAACATGCTCTCTATGGGAAGGTGAAATCTAATGGTGATATTTTAATTATATACTTGTATGTGGATGATCTAATTTTTACGGTCAACAATTTAAAATTATTCGATGAGTTCAAGAGAACTATGGTCAAAGATTTTGAAGTGATTGATATTGGGATAATGGTGTACTAACTTGGCATCGAAGTAAAGCAACAACAAGGTGAAATTTTCATTTCTCAAGAAGCATATGCTAAGAAAATTCTTTAAAAGTTCAAAATGGATGATTGCATGCCTGTTAGCACTCCTGTCGATTGTGGAATAAAATTATCAAGATTTGATAATGGTGAGAAAGTTGATTCGACTCTTTGCAAATATTTGTTGGAAGTTTAAGGTACTTGACATGTACAAGACCTGATATTTTATTTGGGGCGGGTCTTGTTAGTCATTACATGGAGAATCCAACTATGACACATTTAAAAGTAGCAAAGAGAATTCTACAATATGTCAAAGATACCATTCATTGTGGTTTATTTTATTCATATTCTAATGATTTCAAACTTGTTGGATAAAGCGATAGGAGATATGGATGATGGAAAAACTACAAGTGGTAATGTGTTTTTATGGGAGACGCGACTTTTACATGGTCTCTGAAGAAGCAACCTATTTTACACTCTCAAGTTGTGAAGCGGAGTATACTGTAGTTTCATCTTGGGTTTGTCAAGAGATTTGGCTTCAAAATTTGTCAAATGACTCTCATTTGCAACAAGGTGATCCAACAGAGATTTTTGTTGATAACAAGTCAGCATTATCATTGGCTAAAAATTCCACTTTTTATGATTGAAGTAAGCATATTGATATGAATTATCATTTTGTAAGAGATTGTATTGAAAAATAATATGTGGAGTTAAAATTTTTAAAGCCTGAAATCATATTTAGCCACGAATTCTTGCTACATGATTTAGACGCAGTCAGGCTGATCATTCTGTATATGTGAAGCATAATTAATCTAGTATTGTAATACTTATTGTATATGTTGATGATATTTTGTTATCAGGTAGTGATGTGACTGGCATTGAAGAAAACAAAAAATACTTGTGCAACAATTTGCTACAAAAGATTTCGACCAATTGAGGTATTTTCTTGGTATTGAAGTTGATTGTGGCAAAAAATGTGTAGCGTTATCTCAAAAAAAGTATGCCACAGATCTCTTAGAACAAACAGTTTTATTTGGGACAAAACCAATAGATGTCCCTATAGAAACTAACCTAGACATGTGGAAGGAGGATGAAGACCTTGAGGACAGTACACAGTATAGAAGGCTTGTTGGGAAGCTTATTTATTTGACAGCAACAAGACCAAATATTTTGCATGCAGTGGGGCTGGTTAGTCAATTTATGGAAAAACCTAAGAAATATCATTGGGAAGCCGCTTGCTATATTTTGAGATATGTTAAAAAATCTCATGGAAAAGGATTCTGGTTTAAAAAGAATAAACATATTGCACTTTTATTGGAGGTAATCTGGTGACTTGGAAGAGCAAGAAGCAAATGGTTGTGTCTAGGTTTAGTGTTGAAGTCAAATACCATGCCATGGCTCATACAATGTGTGAGCTAATTTTGTTGAAAGCACTTCTAGAAGATTTCAGTATTACATACGAGAAACCTATTCCTATGTATTGTGATAATCAAGCCGTGATTCATATTGAAAGGAATCCCGTCTTCCATGAGAGGGCAAAACATATTGAAGTTGATTATCACTTCGTGAGAAATGCGGTCACCGGTAAAATGATTTGTACTTCATTTACATCCTCAAATGATCAAATTGCTGATATGTTCACTGATGCACTTGAAGAATGACTTTGTAAGACAAAGAGACAAGCTTTACATGATAGACATCTATGCTTCAATTTGAAGGGGAGTGTGAATAGTGTAATTTATGAAATTACCTAAATTAGCTACCACCCTTACTTTACCGCTTTAAAAAAGTTGGAAGTATCGCTTCATAGCCTAATTCTACTTTATAGCATGGTGGTAGTTTCCTTCTTTCCTCGTATTTTTACCTCATAACTGTTGACTCATTGTATCTCAACCTTTAGTTTCATTACTTTTGTCTTCGTCTTCTGAATCTTTCCTAAATCCCATACTTCACTTTAGCCTTACAATTTCTACTTTAGTTTGATTGAAATTTTATTTTGACCTTACATTTGTCATACTATCTTTGTCGATTTATTGAAATTCATGAAAATTGATTGGAATTCTGTAGATTTCTTTTGAATCTCGTTTTGATATATATATATTTTGCTCCACCTGTTTAAATTGTTGGAAGATTGGACTTTCCTTGTTCCTAAGTTCCTTTTCCTATTACGACCAAAGTAGAATACTATTCATAGGACGGACTATGATAGGTAGTTATAGCTTTTCCATTTTGGTTATTTTGAAATGTTTAAACAGAGTCCTTCACTTTGTAATCAGAAAAGAGAATAGTTATACAAATTATTTATTCCTCTTCATATTTTTGTCTCAATTGCTTCTACTCATACTATCTCATCTCATTTCATAAAATTCCTGAAAATTGATTTGAATTCTATAGTTTTCTCTCGAATCTTAGTTTTGAATTTTTATATATTTATTTTTTTCTTATGTTTTAGCTTTGTAGGTTGATATACTTGCCTATCGCGAAACTAAAAGTTATGTCTGTTAAATTGTTGGGAAATTTGACTTTCCTTGTTCACCAGTTCTCTTTCTTAGTACAACTAGCATAGAATATTATTCATGGGACAGATTATGACAGTTAGTTATAAGTTTATAACTGTCCTATTTTGGTTATTTTGAAATGTATAAATAGGGTCCTTCATTTTCTAATTTTGGGAAAAAGAGGATTTATACAAATTATCTATTCCTCTTCATATTTATTTCCCATTTTCTTCAACAATGTAATTTTCAACATAAACAATTGATCAAGAGTTTGTTGTCCAGGCTCAACTTTACCAATTGATAGAACATTTCTTATACCAATCCTTCGCAAAACTGCAGAAACAGAGTTGGCTGTTGCTGATGCCATCAATATTGAAAAGGAAATTGCCGATAAGTCAAATAGCAAGCTAGTATATATGAAGCTGTGCTCGAAGTTGTTGCTGTGTAGATCAAACAGTGCCATTCCAGTAGAACTATAGAATCAATCCTTCTCGAATTTTGGAACTTACTTCTGAAAGTTCATCGGATATCATCGGGACAATCAAACCGAGAAGGTTCCTGAACCAGACAATGCAAGTTGTGTGGATAATTTGGAAATATCAAATGTTCCCCACGATCATTCTTTATCAAAAGAATCACCTCACCATTCACGAACAAGAGAAAATGCTGCAAATAAGGAGAATATATCTAAGATGTCAAGAAGCAATCAGAAATCAATAGGGTGTCAAAGAAGGTAAAAATTATGGGCATTTTTGGTAGTGCTTTTCAGAATTGAATTTTTTAACCATTAGAGATCAAAGTGGGTTCCATCTGTGAGTGAAAAAGTCAAAAATGACGCTGACCATGTTAAATAAGGGTTAAAAATTGATTTTTTGGGGTGAAAAATCAGAACCAAACATGGGCTATGCATTTTCATGTGATTATCCTATCTTCCAAGTTTGGATACATTACCTTTTTCTTACTTTCAAGTAAAAAAGGCAATTATCTGATAGTAATTCATACCACAACATTGGTAATAAGTATCTTAGATTCAACTTTGACCAATTAAAAGAATTATTTATTTTGAAACTTATAAGTAAACTTCTTAACCTTAGCCACCATGCTCTGGTTCATGACTTGTTTTTTCCATATTAAGTAAAAAGAGTTAATTTGTTTTAAGTAACTCTTACATTAGTGTCAAAATAATTAACATACTCATTTCCAACTTTGACCAGTATAAAATTTATTTATTTTAGAACCTATTACTTGTAAGTTTTCTAATGAGTAAACTTTTTAAATTTTCCCAAATATGCTCTTAAATCCATAACAACATGCAGTGAATTCTTTTTGAAGTCATACTCCCTAAATATACTCATTTACTTGTTCAAACCTTCGATTTTCTGATGGGTTGATTATATTCTTCCATGTAGGTCGAATCCTATACAAAAGAACACATCAGACCAATGTGCAAGAAAGGTGTGATCATAATCGAAGAATACAGGGGGCAGTTGGAAAAACGACTGAAAAAGTTATGAAATATCACTCGAAAGATAAGAATGCAAATTTCATCATCAAGGAAGGGGAGAAAGTGAAGAAACTTGCTGAACAGTATGGTGAAGCAGCCTAGCAGAAGGCGAAAAATTGATTGGCGCCATAATTAGTATATTTTTCTGGCCTCATCTTTTTTACTCTTTCTTACCAGATTTTGTATATATGCAAGTTTCTTCACTTAAAAGCAATTGTAAATCGAATTGTTGAAATGAAATCAAGAAACTTACAGATGCATTAGTGATATTACATGAATAGACTTCAGTTTTGATTGTATATTGCTTAGTGAAATGCCATTTTAATATTTTCTAATGTGGTTTGTGCATATTCTCGTGCACAGGAGGGAAAGTTTGGTAAACAATGCTGGACATGGACAGAAACAGACTATATGATGGGCATTATTTAACTTCGTTTCTTCTGGAAAATTTTCGACCGAGGTCCCCAAACGTTACTGCCTGGAGCACTTGGGTCCCAATTTAATTTTTTGGACCTTTAGCTTCCCAATGTACAAAATTAATGCAAGGCAGTCCCATTGGAAGGAAACCATTCAAAATATCAAATGGTCACTTCTCTTGCATGTGACCTCTTACGCCATGGGTAAAAAATTAAAAAGAATAGAATGCTGAAGCGCGTTTTTCCTGCTCAATCTCTGTGCCAGAAACAATCTCCTCTTCTTGTTCACTTGGTGGTTCATTTTCTCCAATTCTTCTAGTTTCAATTTCGTTTCTTCTCCGTAAAGTTCAAAATGATTTTTGATCTTCCATTTTAGTTCAAATGGGGCTGCCCAAATTTGAGTTTCTATCAATTTTTAATCGTGGAAGAGCTGAATAGAATCCCAATAGTAATGAAGCTTCCCATTTCAAGTAGGAGTTGACTTAATCGGATATACCTATTAGAATATTCGGTTCTTTGTATATTAATTAGTTAACAATTAGTTTGTCCAGCTAGGAGTCAGTTGTAACAGATGATCACATTTTTCTTCTTTTTGCTGCCTATTTATTGTGTATATATAGACCTCTTGTATCTTGAAGAAATGCAGTGAATAAGATCCACATTTTCTCATTTGTTTCTAATATGGTATCAGAGCAAATACCTTCCATTCTTCATCTCCTGCTTTAAGCTTCTCATACTGCCTTCAACTTAATTCTAATGGAGCCAACACAATCCAAAGCTAGTTCTAAAATTCGATCATCTATTAGCAAAACCACCATTGATGATCCGTCTAGCCCATACTTCCTTCACTACTTAGACAGCCCTGGGTTAGTGCTCGTGTCACAGCAACTTACAGGAGAAAACTGTGGCTCTTGGAGTCGCGCCATGACCTGAAGGAACCAGAATCCACAGATCCGGATCTAAATAATGCTTGGATTCGGAACGATAACATAGTCATATCCTGGATTCTCAATTCTGTCTCAAAGGAGATTTCAACAAGTGTAATTTATGTAACCACAGCGTGCGAAATCTGGAACGACCTCAATGAGAGGTTTTAGCAAAGCAGTGGACCGAGAATTTTCCAATTGAGGAAGGATCTGATGAATTTGAACCAAGATCAAAACAATGTGGGTATTTAAATGTTGTGGGAGGAGTTAACCAATTTTCGACCCAATTGCAACTGTGGAAAATGCACTTGTGGAGGAGTTAAGGAAATGAACAAATACTTTCAAATGGAGTATATCATGAGCTTTCTTATGGGTCTACACGAATCATTCTCACAGGCTAGGGGACAAATACTGTTGATGGATCCCTTACCTCCCATCAACAAAGTATTTGCGTTGATCACTCAGGAAGAAAATCAAAGGAGATTAAACACACGACCATTTGGAAGTGATGCGAATGGTGCTGCAGCTTTTGCCCTAAAATCTGACATTGCAAAGTCGACGACAAATACTAGATTTCCTAATGACAGTCCCAGATCTGCCAATCTGATAAATATTAGGAAGAATGAGAGGCCCTACTGTACACATTGCAAACTCCATGGACATTCGATTTACAAATGCTATAAGATCCATGGATACCCACCTGGTTACAGAACAAAGTCAATGGAGAATTTCAGAATCAGCCTATTACTAATTCAGTCAATCAGTTGACAAGTCAGTTGGATTAGCCACCAAGCATGGATAATTTTGTCAAGAACCTGAACTCAAACCAATGCCAACAATTAATGACAATGCTATCCAACCATTTGGCTTCAAGCTTGAACAACATTTCAGTCTATTTCACTGCATTCATTTTTTGCCACTAAAGAAGTTTGGATAGTGGATTCAGGGGCCACTAAACACGTGTGCTGGAATGCTGATGCATTCATGGCAATGAGAACTATTAAGAATGCCAGCATCACTCTGCCAAACCATGTACAAATATCAATCAATCTTTGTGGAAATGTCAAACGGAGTTCTACCTTAGTGCTGCATGATGTGTTTTTTGTACCACAATTCAAATTCAACCTAATATCAGTTAACGCTTTAACTTGCTAGATCACAACTCACCTTAAGTTTCTTTCATGACCAGTTCATAATCCAGGAAGCTGCAACTAAGAAGATGATTGGTAGGGGTGACAAAGTACAAGATCTATATGTACTTGACATAAGATTTTTCAATTCAGTTTCTAATGTATTTGTTGGAAAAGTTGTAGCTCACATATGGCACAATAGACTTGGCTATTTATCCATTAAGAGATTAGAAGCCTTGAAGGAACATGTCACTTGTGATATTTTGAAAATAAATAAACATCTTCCATGTTACATTTGTCCTATTGCAAAGCAAAGAAGATTGTCGTTTGAATCCAATAACAATTTATCCAGGAAACCCTTTGATCTCCTACATTGTGACATATGGGGGCCTTATCATGTCCCGTCTCACTTAGGATACCGGTATTTTTTTACACTTGTAGATGACTATTCCAGATTCACCAGGGTATACATGTTAAGACAGAAATATGATGCTGTGAAGGTTGTCCATCGATTCTTTTGCATGATAGCCACACAATATAATGCTAACATCAAATGTTTCAGATCAGATAACGCACATGAATTGTCCTTCCATGAATTCTTTGCTGAAAAGGGGGTGCTACACCAATTTAGTTGTGTGGAAAGGCCACAACAAAACTCCGTGGTTGAATGGAAACATCAACATCTTTTAAACGTAGCTCGTGCTTTATTTTTCTAGTCAAGAATCCCTATAAAATTATGGTCCGAATGTGTAATGATGGCAGCATTCCTAATCAACAGAACTCCAGCCCCAATTTTGCAACATAAAACCCCTATGAAGTATTACACGGTCAGCCTGCAAATTATTCCATGATTCGGGTGTTTGGATGCTTAGGTTTTGCATCAACACTTGCTGCACGCAGGACCAAATTTCAACCAAGGGCGAGACTTTGCATATTCTTGGGATATCCATCAGGGATGAAGGGATATAAGCTACTTCATGTGTCTACCAAACAAATTTTTATCTCCAGGGATGTTATGTTCCATGAAGAAATCTTCCCTTTTGATACCATAGTGGAAGCTGATGAAATAACAGACCCCTTTCCTGGTGCTGCCGAATGCCTCATCATTTGTTCCTGTTGAATCACCTGCCCATTCAAAACATGTTTCACTTGATTCTACCACTCTCTCATCATCTTCCACAACTCCAACAAACCACTTCACCTTGAACAATCACTCCCTCTCGTGCATGATAGTCCTACCATTCGAAAATCTCACAGAATCTCTAAACCACCAAAATATCTTGTTGACTATCACTGTAATTTAATTTCGCAAACTGATCACCCCATTCACAACACTCCGTATCACATTAGAAAGTTTGTCTCATATAATCACTTATCCAAACCCCATAAACATTTTTTTTCAACATCTCATCCCACTTCGAACCTCAATTTTTCCATCAAGTTGTCAAAATCTCTCAATGGTGTGATGTCATGAGATCAGAACTGAAAGCCATGGAGCTTAACCACACATGAACTGTTGTACCTTTACCTCGAGGGGAACGCTCTATTGGATGTAAGTGGATTTACAAAAACAAATTCAATTCAGATGGATCCCTCGAGAGGTACAAAGCTCACCTTGTTGCGAAGGGGTATACGCAGCAAGAAGGATTGGACTACCTCGACTCATTTTCTCCTATAGCAAAGAGTGTTACTATCAAGGTTGCAGCATATAGGGATGTCAACGAGCCGAGCCGAGTCGACTCGCGAGCCGAAACTTGAGGCTCGAGCTCGGCTCGATTAAAATTGTTGAGCTTTTTTTCGGACCCGAGCCTGGTCGAGCAAAAGCTCGCCCAAAAATTTTAGGCCGGCCCGACTTTTTTCTCTCTTTTTTTTTTATTATTAATATAAATATATATATAATTTAAGCTGCTGCCTTGGCTACCTTTAAAAGGCAGCAGTTTGCTAATTGTTGCCTTAAAAGGTAGCATTTTACTGTCATAATTTTTATTTTAAATAAAGGCTTGCAGGATGACCGGCCGACTCAGGCAAAGCCCGTATTCCAAAAATAGGGCTCGGCCCGAGCCTCGAGTTTAGCCGGCTCGAGCTTTTTGCAGTCCGAGCGACGGGCGGCCCGAGCCGACGAGCCCAATTGACATCCCTAGTAGCATACCATCAATGGCATTTGGTCCAATTAGATGTTAACAATGCATTTCTCAATGGTGACTTGTTTGAGGAAGTCTATATGGAACTTCCTTCTGGCTATGAAACCCATAAATCACTTGGACAGGGGAGAAGATGGTTTGCAAACTACACAAGTCTATCTATGGGCTTAAGCAAGCCTCTAGACAATGGAATTCGAAGTTCACACATGCTCTCATCCAATATGGTTTCACTCAGTCGAAGGCAGACTATTCACTTTTCACTAAAGGATCTGACTGCAACTTTGTGGCTCTATTGGTATACGTAGATGACATTGTCATCACAGGCCCTAACATCCAAGTCATCAACTCATTAAAATTGTTCCTACACTCTCAGCTTAAACTCAAAGATCTTAGATGCTTGAAGTGTTTCTTGGGGGTAGAGATTGCGTGGTCTTCATCAGGTATTGTGATTTCACAGCGGCAATATACATTGCAACTACTTGAAGATGCTGGTTATCTAGATTGTAAACCTACAAACAGCCCTATGGAACTCAAGGCAGCACTTAGTATCCATGAAGGTGAACTATTGTCAGATGCATCTCACTATAGGAAATTGATTGGAAGACTTATATACCTAACTCTTTCACGTATTGACATTACTTTTGCGGTGCATAAGCTGAGTCAATTCATGTCTCAACCAAGAATACCACATCTTAAAGCTGTTTATCATCTCCTACGGTACTCAAAAGGGAGTCCTAGACAAGGTCTTTTCTTTCCATTTCAAAAAGTCTCTACAGCGCCTCTCAGCCTTCGTGCATTTTCGGATGTAGACTGGGGTTCATGCATTGACACATGAAAATCCACCACTAGTTTTTGTATTTTCATTGGTGACTCACTAGTGAAGTGATTTGGATCAACCAGCTGTTGAAGGACTTCCAAATTAATGGAACAATCGTTGCCAATTTGTATTGTGATAATCAGGCCGCTATACAAATCGCAACAATTCCAGTTTTCCATGAACGGACAAAGCACATCGAAATTGATTACCACTTTATCCGTAATAAAATTACAATTGGGATTATAAAGCTCCTACCCATTCGTTCTCATCATCAACTTGCAGATGTTTTTACCAAACTGTTGCCTGCTTCAACTCTTAATCCCCTATTATCCTAGATGTGTGTAAAGGACATTTATGGCACATCTTGAAGGGGAGTATTAGAATATTCGGTTCTTTGTATATTAATTAGTTAACAATTAGTTTGTCCAGCTAGGAGTCAGTTGTAACAAATGATCACATTTTTCTTCTTTTTGCACCCTATTTATTGTGTATATATAGACCTCTTGTATCTTGAAGAAATGCAGTGAATAAGATCCACATTTCCTCGTTTATTTCTAATACCCGACACTGAAATTTTATCCCCATGCAGAGCATTGGATGCTGAGGAAACACTTCAGTGCATGGGATAAAATGAGAGAAGGAGAACCAAGACATCCCAAATTTCACGTGGGCCCAAACAGACACAAAGTGTAGAACTATGGGGCTCCCAAGCACCACCAGCGTAATAGGAAACTCAGATGGCAGGCTGCAGTTCTTAATTACCTGATTCCGCCCTGATATGTACCAGCCACTGCAAAGGCAACTCAGGAATTTCTGTGTACAATCCAACTATGACGTTGGATGTGAGGATTTCTACAAAAGCTGAACTGGTTGTCCAATCCAAGTCTCCTATTTCCTCTTCTTTCCCCTTCCACCAAATATGCAAGATGTTTTTAGTAATCTCCATTTTTTTTGCTTTGGCTCTGTTTAACTATAAGTTAAATTGTGCTTCTCACTAAATTGTTAAAAGTGAATTGAAGAAATGACAATAATACATGTGTGCAAAACTTATTACTAATTTGCATACATGCAAAACTTGATCGAAAATTTTATATAAGTTTTGTGATGCGAGACTAGAAGCTTACAGGAGAGTCACTTTAACCACTGCTAACTGGGTGTTTTATTTTTAAATGGGTTGCTACTTTGACTTTTTTTTCCTACCAAGCTAATTTTTCTACTTTTCATTATGTGTTGTAGGAATGGATTCATAGAACAATATTGATAAAGTAAATTAAAATTTTGTTGGAAGATAATTGAAAATAAATATTTGTGCATGTTCGTGCATGGTTGTAGGGATGGATTCACAGCACAAATTTTGAAAAAGAAAATTAAAACTTTGATTGATTGGAAATAAATACTTGTTATTGCTCCTTCTTTGTAATTCTTATTATATTTTCTTACCTATAAATGTTTTGTGTTTTTGAATTGTAAAATCACAGAACAATATTGAAAAAGAAAATTTAAATTTTCTTCCTTACTAATAAAAAAATAATGGACCTTAACTTTTCCACTTTTTATTACTTGTTGTAGGGATGGATTCAGAAAGTGTTGACAATGTGTTTATTTCACAAGTTTTTCTTAGTCAAATACCCAAAGTAGGACAAGAATTTGAGTCGCATGAGGATGCGTATAGTTTCTATAATCCAAATGCATGGGAAGCAGGATTTAATAAAAGAATTGCAAATAGTAAGAAAAACAAGCGAGACTTACTGGAAATTATTTGTGTACTCAAAGGAAGGAAAAATAGATGATACTTACCAGAGAAAACAAAAAAATCTTGTGCCACGGGTTGGGAAAAGAAAATGTGGAAGTATACGAGTCGGATGCAATGCTGGATTATCTGTAGTCTAACACCAAATTGGACAGGAATAGGTTGTGAACAGATTTGTAGAGGAGCATAATCATGGTCTTACTACTCCTAGTATAGTACATTTGTTGAGATCACCACAGATAGTGTCGACCACAATGAAAGCACTTTAACGGTTTTCGAAGGCCAACATACCAATATGCAAATAGATGCGACTTACGAAGATAGATTCCAGTGGTCCTTCATAGGTTGGGTGTGTAGAAAGAGATATCAAGAACTACAAAAAAATATACGAATTGTGGTGTGGGTCCAATATGTTCTTCAATATTAGGCTTATAACCTATGAAGTTAAACGGGCCTCGATTTTCATCATTGTCTAGGGGATTTGGGTATCACTTACCAAAAAATACCCAACAATCTCCACCTTGATACCAAATCATCCTGCAAGTCAGATAAGATAACAAATAACTTAAAGAAAAAAGAACTTACAAGTTTGGACCAATGTTTAGAAGATCAAGGCAGCTTCTAAATTTTACTAATGGGAGCACTTTAGTTCCCATGTCTGCAGGATTATATTCTGAAAGGATTTTCTCAAGTTTTACCAGTTCTTGAGAAACCATATCTCTAATGAAATGCAATCTAACATCTATATGTTTAGTACGTTCATGAAAGACAGGATTTTTGCATAGGTGAATAGCAGATTGACTATTAGAATATATTGTCACATTGTTATCAAAAACACCAAGTTCATTTAATACACCTTTAAACCACAAAGATTCTTTAAAGGCTTCAGTAGCAGCAATATATTCTGATTCAGTAGTGGATAAAGCAACATGTTGAAGTTGAGATTTCCAACTAACACAAGAATTACACAAAGTAAACACATAGGAAGATGTAGATTTCCTATTATCTCTATCACCAGCATAATTAGTATCAGTAAATCCTTTCAATTTTATTTCTTCGTTACTAAACTTATATATCAAGCCAATATTGCATGTTCCTTTCAAATACCTAAACAGCCATTTCAAGGCTTCCCGATGTTTAGGACCAGAGTTGGACATATACTTGCTAAGTGTACTAACAACAAATGCTAAGTCAGGTCTAGTACACACCATTAAATACATCACAGAACCAATGGCATTGGTATAAGGAATATTTTTCATATATTCCTCTTCTTCTTCATTAGCAGGTGATTGTTCTTTAGATAATACAAAGTGATTAGCTAAAGGCAATGTAACAGGTTTGCAATCATTCATGCCAAATTTCTTCAAGATTTTCATGATGTATGGAGTTCGATGCAAAGATAAAATTGAATTAGACCCATCTCTTTGGATTTCCATGCCTAAAATTCTTTTAGCATTACCAAGGTCTTTCATATCAAATTCATTACTCAAAGTCATTTTTATGTCATTTAACAATTTCAAGTTGGGACCAATTAAAAGCATATCGTCCACGTATAGCAATAAAAACACACAGTTATCATTTTTAGCATTTTCTTGATAGTACAAGCAATGATCAAATTCACTCCTTTTAAAACCAACAGTTTTAACAAAAGAATCAAAACGTTTGTACCATTGTCTGAGAGATTGTTTTAAACCATACAGAGAGTGTTTAAGAAAGCACACATGATCAGATTTTTGTTTATTTTCAAAACCTTTAGGTTGATCCATAAAAATCTTTTCATCAAGTTCACCATGCAAAAAAGCAGTTTTAACGTCAAGTTGTTCAAGTTCCCAATTAAAATGTGCAACTAATGCAAGCATAGTCTTAATTGTGGTATACTTAACAACTGGAGAAAAGATCTCGTTATAATCTATCCCTTCCTTTTGTGTGTATCCTTTGGCTACAAGTCTAGCCTTAAACCTTAAACTCTCTCCTTTGGTAATTCCCTCCTTAATTCTAAGACCCATTTACACCCAATAATAGACTTGTTTTTAGGTCTTGGGACTAATTCCCATGTTTGATTTTTATCGAGGGAACTTATCTCTTCTTTCATCGCTTTCACCCAATCCTCAGATTGTTCACTCCTCAAGGCTTCTTCATACGTGTTTGGTTCCCTATCAACTAGTTCTTCATAACTAGCATAAGCTAGTTCAAAATCAGACTCTAACCTTTGAGGCACCCTATATGTTCTTCTAACTCTGTCTCTAGCTAACTGGTAATCAGACAAAGGGTTTTGCTCCTCTTGATATTCCTCTATAACCTCATTTCTCTCAATATGTTCATCCTGATTATCTTGTAGTTCAAGATTTTGATGCTCCACCTCAATTGAGGTGTTGGGGGGTTTTATCACTTAAAGACCTTAAATCTTCATGAGATTCATCACTAGTGTTTTCTTGCTGTTTTTCTCTCAAGGTGTCACTATCTAGTTTTAAACATGGCATTTCAGACTCATTAAATGTAACATCACGACTTACGATGATCTTAACTCCAGTTTGACTTCTATCCCAAAGCCTATACCCTTTAACTCCTTCAGGGTATCCTAAGAAAACACATTTCCTAGCTCTAGGTTCTAGTTTTCCCTCGTTTTGATGAGAGAAAACAGCACAGCCAAATGTTTTTAACACAGTATAGTCAGCACATTTACCATACCATTTTTCATGTGGAGTGTCACCATTTAATGCAGTAGAAGGTGTCAAGTTAATCAAGTAACACGCAGTCATAACAGCTTCACCCCAAAAAGATTTAGGAATACCAGAACTCAACATCATACATCTAACTTTATCAAGTAAAGTACGATTCATACGTTCAGCCACACCGTTCTGTTGAGGTGTATAAGGAACAGTCTTATGTCTAGTAATTCCACATTTTTCACACATATCATCAAAATCTTTATTACAAAATTCTAGGCCATTATCAGTTCTTAGATATTTTATCTTTTTGCCAGTTTGAGTTTCAACTTACAATTTCCATAATTTGAAAAACTTAAAAGTTTCAGTTTTATCCTTTAACAGATAAACCCACACTCTACAAGAAAAATCATCAATTATGGACAAAAAATATCTATTCCCATCCATTGTAGGATTAGTAGATGGCCCCCATAAATCAGTATGAATATATTCCAAAACTTTAGTAGTTTTGTGCATGCCAGATGAGAAAGACAACTTATGATGTTTTCCAAGAACACAGTGATCACAAAAAGGCATATTAGACACACAGTCATTTCCAAATACACCTTTATCATTTAGCAGTTTAAGTCCTTTAATACTTATGTGAGCTAATCTATTGTGCCACTTGTGTGTGTCATCTTTGTTGGTCAAATTTATAGAGGAAGATGAATTTTTAATAATTTCAGCAGCAGTCACATAAATACCATTTCTTTTAATACCTTTACATGTGACAAGAGCACCCTTAATCATTTTCAGCATGTTGTTTCCAATTTTACCAAAAAAACCATCAGTTTCTAATGCTCCTACTGAAATAAAATTCCTAACCATTTCAGGAATATATTTAACTCCATGTAATTTAAGCACATTACCAGTGTCAAATTTTAACGTGATATCACCAATTCCAGCAATTTTATATGCATGATTATTGCACAGAATAGCATGTCCACTTTCAGATTCTTGCAAGTTTTCAAACCAAGTTTTATGTGATGAAACATGAAACGATGCACCAGAATCAAGTATCCATTCATTTAAATGTGATTTCACAGTCAGATTTACTTCAGTAGGTTCAGAGTTCAATAACACATATACTTCACAGCATTCATCAAACGAAGTAATAACATTTGCCTCATCGTGAACCTTTTCTTTTTGTTTGTTTTTCTCAACATAACAATCTTTAATAAAATGTCCAGTTTTACCGCACCCATAGCATTTTCTACCTTTAGATTTACCTTTTGACCTAGATAAACTTCTACTCTTCTTTTTACTACCGAATGCGTATCCACTTTGGTTATCATGAGTTCTAGACTGAGACCTACCTCTCATCGTATGAACCTCACCACTTTTTCTCTCGACTTTTTCGGCTCGCAATTCCATATCTTTACTTCTTAACGAGTCTATGACAATTTCAGGTGTTAAAGTATCTCTTCCGTATTTAATAGCACTTTTAACCTCTCTATAAGTATCAGGTATAGCATTTAACAAAATGAAAGCCTTATATTCTTCTGATACTTTTTCACCACAGTTATTGATATCTTGCACAAGTTTATTGAAAATATCTAAATTGTCATCCAAATCTTTTGAAAAATCAATTTTGAAACTAAAAAAGCTTTCAAATAGAAAAAGTTTGTTTGGAGTGGACTTAGAAACATAAAGTTCCTCCAATTTTTCCCAAAGTTCTTGAGCTGATTTTAATTTACCAACTTTTCTTAATACCGCATCAGACAAGTGTAAAATTATAGAAGTATATGCCAATTCATCCAAATTTTCTTTTTCTTCATCAGTCAAAGTTGCAGGAAAAGAATCATCAATTGCTTTAGAAACTTTTTGTTGAACAAGAATGCCTTTCATTGTCTGTTGTCAAATTGAAAAATCTCCTTTACCATTAAAGACACCCAACTCAAAGTGATGTATCGACATCTTACTCAAAAATGCACAGAACACAAACTTCGATATGTAAAAGATCACAGATCACACAGATTACACAAAGTAACAAGAAATCCTATGGTTTCACAATAATACTCTATTTTTAAAACCCCAGGATTCCGTGAGAATCACGTTCTCAGGTCAAGGGAAGAAACTAGAATAGGAGTCCAGGTACAAGTCTAAATAATATGAGATTTAAAACGCAACAACGTTCAACAAATTCTAAACACAATAAATAATTTCACTTAGAAGTTAAACAAATATTGGCAAGTAATCCTAGATTCTAGCATCAAGCAATGGTTGCCAATCAATGACAACCTCCAATCCTAATGATCACCCCACACGATGATCTGCTATTGCGATAATTTAAAAGTTTCAGCCAATTTATCAGAGCGGACTTTTCTGAGTCCATAAGCTACGAGAGATGCGAATTTACTGCTTTAGGACCGCAATCTTGGCCTAAAGTAATTAAGTAAATGTACTGCAGATCGGACCAGCGACCACCAAGGGCAAAATCGTCCAACTTTTTCTACGTAACCTGAAACAGAAAACTTCCAACACGAAAAATGTTAGAAATGACAAGAGGAACAAACTGCCTGAAGACAGTTTCGCAGGGATCGGCTCCACGCGCCTCCACCGGAATCTCCACGCGCCGTCGCCGGACCACCACGCGCCGTCGTCGGAAAAAATCACCACCACCAGGAGTGCCTCCACCTGCTGGTTATGGGTCTGGCCTCAGTTTTCCCAGATGGTTAGTGGTTTGGCCGGAATTGGAGTTTTTAGCCTCGGGTTTTTCAAAAATTTTCGAACGGGTTTTCTTCTCCTTCAGTTTCTGGCCGGTTTTTGGTCTGAATTCCACCACTACCAAGCTCTGATACCAATTTGTTGTTTTTAATCCAACCTGCAACCACACAACAAAGGTTAATGAAGATTAAATCAAATAAATGTAATGGAATTCAAGAAACCAAAATGAAGCAGTGAACTAAATGAAATGCAGAAACTGAAACTTAATGGAAGAAAATGAAACGAAATCCCCCTTTTTAAATCCGGCTCAGAAATCTTCGACCCAACACCACAAAGGTAACTTCAATTGGGAGACTTTTTCATTCACGAAGAAGAAAAGGCACACAAAGGCACACCACAAAGGTCGACTTCGGTTTTCACAGAGAAGGAAGTCTCTTTTTTCTTTTGCAGAAAAGTTCTCACACTAAGAAGAAGAAGGCAGCCAGCTTCTCTCTTTTTCTTTAAATTGGTTGAGTTTTTTGGATATATAAAACTCTTGTATGTTATCACGATGGAAATCAAATCTCCAAGATAACAGGGAAGTTTAAATTTGAGTCCAACGGAAACATTAGGGATAGGATAATTATCACGAGATAATTATTTGCAACCAATTCTATCTTTAGTGATTTCATTTATCTCCATAATCGGGTATTGAGCATCTAGCCCAATGGGCTGATTTCCTACAAATACCCAACACAATTGGGTTACATCAATTGTGGTGTGGGTCCAATATGTTCTTCAATATTATGCTTATAGCCTATGAAGTTAAACAGGCCTCGATTTTCATCATTACCTAGGGGATTTGGGTATCACTTACCAAAAAATACCCAACAACGAGCATAACAAAGTGGTCGCAATGCAGATGATCTAATCGAGCATTTTACATTTGAGAAAGAAAAAAAAATCCAAACTTGTATTTCGATCACGAGATTGATTTGTATAGGAAGTTGGTTCGATTTTTTGGGGTTGATTCGGCGTCAAGAAGATTGTGTGTATAGTTCGACGATGTCGTTGTGTTCGACACAACCTGCAACACCAATAAATACTCGATGATTTTTGCCCCATTTGTTGGAGTGAACTACCATGGACAGATAATTATTTTCGCTTGTGGGCTATTGAGTGACGAAATAGTTGAATCATTTTTTTGGCTATTCTCAAAGTTCCCTGAAGCAATGCCAAATCATTCGTCACCGAGGGTTATCATTACTGATCAAGATGCTGCAATTTCAAAAGCTATATCAATTATTCTACCCACTACATTGTATCGTTACTATTTATGGCACATACTTTACATGTTTTCGAAGAAGATCAATGCTAGATTATACAACGAGCAGTATCACAATTTGGTAAACATCATCAAACAATCTGGGACACTCAAGGAGTTCGAGAACCGTTAGAATGAGGTAATGGAAACTACACAACTGGATTGTAATGAATGGCTCAGTAACATGTGTGAGATACATTTTCATTGGATACCTGTATATGTGAAATAGGTTTTCAGTACAGGCACATCTAGTAGCCAAAGATTCGACAGTGGCCACTCATTTATGAAGAAATACATCAACCGAAAGAATTCTTTGATTGGTTTCATTACTCGTTTCAACAGGGCACCAGTACATCAACGACATGAAGAGTTGTTGCTAACCACATCGATCTTACTGAACAACCAAGACTAACATCGGTTGGCATAATGGAACACCAGATGGTCCAAATTTACACAAAAGATTTTCATGTCTTTCAGAAGGAAGTTGAGCAAAGTAATTTTTACATTTTCTCAAAGAGCTTAGACTCCGTTGATGCTAAAGTATATGGGGTGAAGCAATTTGAGCCGGGGAAGACTTTCGAACGGCAACATCTACTTACCTATTTCACAAATTCGGATTTTATCACATGCCGATGTGGGATGTTTGAATTTAAAGGTTATCCGTGTCGACATATACTTAGCTATTTGAAGAAAAAAAAAATTTGCTTTTACTGGAGAAATGCATTCTACAAAGATGGACGAAGAATGCCAAGATTGGGTCAGTTGATGAACCTATGGGAGGGTCATTTGTTGATGATGATTATAGGTAGTCAAGAATGATATGACATGGGATGTTGTCATACAAGGCTTCTGTGCTAGTCGACGAAGCTTCTTTAACAGATACTCGCAACACCTATTTGTTGGCGAATTTGATAAGTTGCATAGCAACCTGAAGGAGATCGATAACGGAGGCAATGTCGTCATGAACAAGATTGGAAGCAAAAGTTGCGAAGAAAGTCAAGTGGTAGGTGATCCAAATGCAGTTAGAGCAAAAAGGTGTAGAAAGCGACTGAAATCGTTGAAGGAAAAAGCTATTTCTAAGGGTAGTAGGCAATGTTGTTCATGTGGTGGTCATGGCCATGACAAACTAACATGTATCAATTTATAAAACAGGTAATTATTTTATTTTTTTCCTCGTTACTAGTATGTCATGTAACTCATCCAACATTATTTCCATTTTCTCAAGTCGAATTTGGTGGACGAACAATATCATCCCAATTTGAATCATGAGCTTGACGATTTTAGAGAAGACATATACAAGTATTTCCAATAGCAATTACGACGTCGAAACAAGATTTTTTTATCCGTAATATCGTTTATACTTTCTAATAATAATTTTTTAGAGATGCTGTAATATTTGCTTTTTATGTTTGTTATTAAAACTTGTAAACATTTTTGTTAAATTGCGCAAAAACTGTCAACAAATAAATGATATTGCAAAATCGTTAATACGTGTACAATTTCACAAATATTATACATTATTACATATTAATTGTGATATTTAGGTGGTTGGAAAATTATATTTATTGAAGGGATTAGGTGGGGGCAGGATGGGGGAAATAACAAAATTTCAAAACCCATGGGAAGTGGAAATTAGGGATGTCAATGAGCCGAGCCGGCTCGCAAGTCAAAACTCGAGGCTCAAGCTCGGCCAAATTTGAGGCTCGAGCCGAGCCGACTCGATTTTTTTATTATTTTTTATTTTTGTTAACACGGCCTTTAAATAGACAGCTTTGTGCTGCATATTTAAAAGGCAGCTACTGTCTTTTTTTTTTTTAACACGGCCTTTAAATAGACAGCTTTGTGCTGCATATTTAAAAGGAGGCTTTTTTTTTTTTTTTTTTTTTTTTTTAGCCTACCCGAAAAGTCACACTGGTTAGCTCGAGCCGATTCGGCTCGGCTTGGGCTTTTTTCGAGGATCGGCCCGAGCTTTTTTCGAGCGATGTCATAGGCGGTCCAAACCTACGAGTCAAATTGCTATCCATAGTGGGAATTGATAGTTGAATTAGTGTGAGAGGAAAAAAAAGTCAAAATAGCAACCCATTTAAAAACTAAACGTCAGTAGTGGACAAAGCGTTGAGCAGGAGAAACTTAAATTGTGCAAATTGTGCCTCTAATCCCATATATGCCAATAATATAATTGCTTATCACCAATATAATACTAAAACGACATGTAGTCGACATGTTAATTACATTCTTTAAAATTCTTCATTTATAGCATAAATTTAGTTTTATACTTGTTCTTAATTTTTAATTTTAATTTTAATTTTTGTTGAAATCTTATAATTATGAGTAGCATTTGTTATATAATAATAACTTTGAGTTAAGAAAGAAAGAAAAATAATCATGGTAGAGTGTCGATATTCGATACGTACACACCATCCTAGTTAGAGAATCTGTGCAATAGTGTTGGTCTCAACCTATTCCTTAAGTAGCAACTTGGTCAGCATTCTTTCATTTCTTTTCTTTTTTTTTTTTGATAACCCAGGTGTCCCAGCTTAGCCGGACTAAATCCTGGACCTCTAACCCCCGGCCCCTCAGTGATTAGTGGAGGTAAATCGCAGGTTGTGCCCTTGTTAGTTCCCAGGTTCCCACATGGCTTTTACTCCTTCCCCAAAGGGACCCTCCTCCATGGTTATTACATCACCAAACTGCTCCAACCCTTCTTCTGGTTATTACATCACTTGGCTGCTCCAACCAGGAATCGAACTCCCCACACTTGGTTCCAGAGCCCCCCAACAAATAAAGCATTCTTTCATTTCTCAAGGACATTAAGAGTCCAAGTCTTCGTCACATCGTCAAGTGTAGCCGATTGTCCAACTTTATGAAACTAGATTTTGTTTACAAACGTGGGCTGATGCTTTATTGAAACAAAGCATGGTTTCGTGAGCGCCACATAACAATTTGACAGAGATTTGGACGATTTTTTTTGTAAAGATTAATTGTGCTGCAATGACAAAGAGGTTAAAAACCAACTTGCTAATCAGATTATAGGTTAATAATGAATCATGCTATTTTCCCAAAGTAATCTCTCTCTCTCTCTCTCCCCCTTCTTGATGGAAGATTGTACATGCAGACTAAGTCTCAAGTTTTAATTCATAGTCTTGACGAAGACTTTTACTTCTTTGAGAGCCGGCCTCAAATGTTACACTGCCTTCAGGTGTGAACTTCGACTTCGAAATTTATTTATTTTTCCCCTCCTTATCTTCATTCTCGGTTCTCACTTATATCGGTGTGTTTTTCCTTTATGAAGGTAGAGCTGTTGAAGAGGCCACTTTCGGGTAGAATTTTTCAAATGAATCAATTGAGTACCATGTGGATTCATCTCGGCTTGCTCATGAGATTGTTACTGTGTACGACTTTTAATGATCTCTTTATGAGTACAGTAATTTTTTCAGATGAATCTGTCGTGTTCAGTTACATTCTTGAGGCATTCAATATTCCTCTCCTTTAACTCGCAGGTTCTTATCGGTCGGGAAAAGATTACAGGGGATGATATTGAGCTTATTTGAGGAGTTTTTGCATGTAGATAAACAATGCAGCATATGCAATGATATGTGGGTAAAAATCCTCGAAGATGAAAAGGCAGAATTTCCCTTTTAATAAATCGGTATTTTTGCATCTAACTGTATAAAGATGACAAATTTATGTAAAGGATATTTTGTATTATGTATCTATATAACTTAGGCCTTGTTAGGCGGGACTTTTGCTTTGTGTAGAGGCAGAAATATGATCCACATATCCATTGAACCAGAACCTTGAATTCAATTTAACTATGCATGCAAGGAAGAAAATGAAATGCCCTGGATTATTGAAGTACACATTTCCAAAAGAACCTGGCAATTTATAAACCAGATGCCAAGAAATTTATATTTACATCCAAATCCACCGGAAACACCTCTGATATACACAGATTCTAATCCTAATCCCACCCCCGATTACTCGTAAAATTTCTAGTCGCAAACAGCTAGTTTTCTTGGTTGTTAGCCTGATGCTACATCCATATCTATAGCCATCCATCTTGATGACACAGAATCAGAGAAACAAACAAGAAATTCCTCAAGACCTCTACAACAGCGAAAAACTGAAGCTTTTTCCATTGAAAAACAAATTAAAAGGAAAAAGCAGGGATGAACAAGAAAATGTGAAATTAATTTAATTTTAATCTTCACCAACTTCCAAGTTAAAGCATCTCCTTCAGTTGTCTGTCGAAGATAGAGGAAGCTTGCTTCCTGCTCTCATTTTTTTCACATCTTGGCTAGAATAGATGAAAATCCTCTGCACCTTATCACAGAATTCTCTGCAAGAAAATAATAGTATCATATAACCGTTGAAGTAGATGATATGTCTAGATGAAAAATACAAATAATACGTACAGCCATGGATAATCGCGCATAAGCATCATGTCTCCTTCGTCATCAGTGAAAACAATCTCCCAATTATGTCGGAGCTGAAGCTCACCCTTTATTTCGAACATCTCTTCAATTTCACTTATAAGCTCATCGTATCCCTTTAACGCAGTTAGGTCCACAGCACGACCCACAGCAACACCTTGCATTTGAACCTTCTCAAAGTATTTCACACCAAAGAAACAAATAGTTATTATTAATTACTCTTTCAATTCAGTAAACGCTCAATCAATAATACTTTGTTGTTAAAAGTAGAAGGTGAAATTATACCTTGGTGCGACTTCTAGTGGAGTGATTCTGTCTGCTAGGAACCTCCTTTACTGGTACTTGTAACTGCTGCCGTTGATTTGAGACGCATCCTTCAGAAGCATCATTTAGTTTATCAACTGATTTTAGAGAGGATTTCTCGAGAAGGGCAGCACCCGTCAAAGGGCTGTTCAAATCAATACCAAATAATCTGCAAGTTGCAGACGCATCTAATTTCCTCCCATCATTCAGGCAAGAAATGCGACTATTACTCCGTTTTCCAGAATTTGGGGCTGAACAGTTTGAAAAAATAGACCAAGCCGATGCACTTTTGCTCTCTTCTGTTTCTTCAGAAAACATATTAAGAGACGAATTCACATCAGGAGATAGCCAGTCTCCCTCTAAAAGAGTTCCAGAAGTGTTGCCGTTTCTG
Source organism: Olea europaea var. sylvestris (assembly GCF_002742605.1). Classification (NCBI taxonomy): domain Eukaryota; kingdom Viridiplantae; phylum Streptophyta; class Magnoliopsida; order Lamiales; family Oleaceae; genus Olea; species Olea europaea. Next base: position 64,694 of record NW_019242118.1, on the reverse strand, counting down.
TTTCTGATGAGAGTGCCACCAGTGTCAACTTGTTCACTCCTTTGTTCTTCAAGAGAGCCAATTACTTGATGTGATTCGCGGGACGGATTCCACACAGCTGATGCTGTTGAACTTGGAGTATCTACCACATAGGAAATAGCAACAAAATTAAATGAAGTCCTAATACATAAAAATGCTAGAAAGTTTGGGAAAAAAGGGTATGCAAGAATGTTGAACCAGGAACTGGGGTTTCAACATGCAATCTTGGCCTTTTATTTTTTGCTGCCGATGGTTGAACCAGGCTTGTGGGAACTGAAGCCACAAATGGTTCTATCTCCCATGGAGAAACCCTTTCAGGTCTTGGAATGGATGCAGGTTCGTCCCACTGAACCTGAAAACACGAGAACAGCATAGAGTTTGAGTAATTCCATATGCTAATTTAATCAAAAGAACATCAAGAAATACACTAACCTTCAGTGATCGCCATTTAGAATCTTCCCAGTGAGGAGAAATATCTTCGACTCCTGTTATTGTACCTGAGAACCTGATAATGTGGGAAAAAAAGGGACAAATTAGATCAATTCCATGACAATAGCAATGAGATTTACTTTTGAATACATGGCAAGTGGCAACCTCTTCTCTGGAGAATCCTCGACCTCAAACTGCATCTTGAATCTCATGCCAACTCCAAAACCATGGTTTAGAGCTTCAAGATATTTGTTCAGGCCTATGATGAATTGACTTGTTCTGAAAGTTTAACACACAGCTATGCACGTTATTTAAAAAGTAATTCTCATATACGGACATCATTCCCAGTGTACAAAGAGTGAATATCAAACCTCGGTTTGTAATAAACAACAAAGAGGGTCTTGCTTGCTACAGCATGGGATGCAGTTGCAAGCACTCCGAGGTGCATGCTCTGACTTGAAATCACTGACGATGGCAAGGAGCTCTGTTGACAAACATGATGTCTAACTCCAACATGTAACTCCCCATTCTCTCCCCTAGAATAAGAGTTCCAATAAGACGATAACAACACATAAGAAAAAGGAAAACCGAGGCTTCATTGACAGATACAACTTATAATCACTGAAGAGTGTGTAAGTTCGACAAGTACCTCAAAAATACAAAAGAATCTCCAGCGACTAATTTCTTAGAAGTGACGAAATTACTCCATCCCGTTGTAAGCAAGTGCCTGCTAGGTTTGCCTGTTCAGTTTGGAAGATATAAACATGAATTACCATCCATGAAAATGGAGTATTTGATATCAACATACTCAACTCAATAGATGCCCATTTATTTGATCAGTATTGGCATAATGGCATTTATGGTCAAGTAATACGTTTGTAATGAGAAAGCATGTTTGTGTAAGCTTAAATTGTTAGTTACAAGCAAATAAGTTAAAGGATTAAAACGTTTGTTTATTGGTCAAAGTTGAAAATAACTTAATATTTTAGATAGTAACGTAAATGTTACTTTCAACATAAGTAATTTTTTTTTTTTTACTTGAACGTAGAAAAAGGTTATCTGAAGATGTTTGGAAATATTAAAGTAACTATCGCCCTTTTAAGCTTAGCCAGCCAATCTCAGATCCCTTAGTCTAGCTATATCAAAGGAGCTCATTAGGAAGGAAGAAATAAAGCATCACCTCTATATATATGCTTAAACTGCCATTTAATCCCATGCAGATCCTTGGCCACGAGTTCCTGGGTCGGTGTCTGCTGGGTCATATCCTAACCCAAGAACATTCATAGTCAAAATAAACTAAAAATCAGTTAACAAATTCAATGCCAACCAGCAGTACAAACCAAAAAAAAAAAAAATTAATGAACCTCCCGAGAGAGGAATTATTACCAAGGGTGGAAGGCATTCATTTGCATGCCTACGAAGGACAGAAAATCCACCATGAGTACTTGTGTCGGAAGCCGTCAAAACCTTGCAGAATGAGTGAACAGTAGGCCTAGGAGGATCCAGAGCACATCGATCTAGACTTTTTGGCTCAGTTTGCTACAAATTGTTTCATCCAAACGTAACTCAAACTATCATAGATTGCCTACTAATAAATTGCAAGCTTGATCCCTAAAAATTATGAGAGCAAGCAAATATAACAATTTTTCCAATAAAAAAAAAAAGCGAGACGTTTTCCTTACATCTAATTCTGGCATCAGAGTAATTTGTGCATAAACCTCATCGGTTTCTCGTTCAGCCTACAAAACACCGCATCATGATTTGTTAACCATTCTACAACTAAATTTACCATTGCAATAATTTTGGTTGCTAAAGCATAAAAACAAAATTTTCTGCAGTTTTTACAGCAAGTGTTTATGAACTAAACTAAACTAAACTAAATCGAGGTTTTCGTCTGGGAAAGACAAGTTGCGTAGAGAAGGTGAAATTTTCTCGCCAAAATCTCACTAGACTGCCCTTTTTTGCGCCAATGTTTCAATATACACATACTACTTTCTCACCCCTAACCAACCCACGATTTTTCTTACAAAGTCGATCTGCTGCAATTTTCTTCCTCACCCCGAACCCAAAAGAGGACCAATTTAACATTTTTACCCGGGATCTTTTTAACCTTTAGCATAAAAAGAGGACTTACAAATTTTCTCCGCAAGATTTCACATCACAATTAACAAAAGAATAATTAAGAGCAGGATTGATAGGACCATACCAGTAGCTGAATGTTCATAACACGGCAAAGGATCTTTGAGGGAAGATTGAACATTGTTGTCCTCTGACTTAACTCCTGATTTGTTGATGCTTCCAACTAAACAAACCCCAAAAAAAGCACAAGTTTCAACTCCAAATTAAATCCCATAAATTCCCACATACAGAAACTCAAGTTTATTTTAATTTCATGACTAAATATCCATTATTCCATACAAAGATCTGAACTTTCAGGCACCCACAGAAGAAAATTTAGAAGTAATAATATACTGACTTGTTCCATGTGACCTTGTGGGAAATAGTAAACTCTTTCTCTCATTTTTGGAATATCCACCAACGGACCTGCACAAGCCTTCCATAGCTCTGGATACAAAACATCCTCAACCCTATTCCCTGAAATTTCAAATGAAGAAGAAAAAACCCAAAATTCATTTCCCAAACACGAACAAAAACACTTTTGGGATAACCAAATAAAAAAAAATAACGATGATCAATTTAAATGTTTAACCTTCAGATGGAGAACTGCTTTTCGGCTGAGAAAATGACCTTGCCATGATTAAAGCTCCTCTTGTTTTGATAAAGAAACTGATCTTTAAATCCACAATCAAAGTTTATAATTGATAATGGCTAATATAAACACAATATAATACACCTTCTTACACTCCTTTCTGTACGAACTGAATACTCCTCATTACACAGTATTAAAAGCATTAAATACTACAAATGGAAAAACCCAGCATATAAATTCAATTGAAAGGCTAATTGAAAGCTGTGACGGTTACATTGGCGCCGGAATACCAGCTTCCATTAAGCAAAAATGTAAAGAGAGTACGTAAACATTTCAAAGGGGAGGGAGTGAACAAAACGCCGCTCAGTATCCCAAGAAACAGCTTATTATTCGCCTTGATTCGTTGCTCTCACCCTCTCTCTACATATATGATAATTGATATATGCGTATGTATATATTGCTTTCATCCAACGTGGGGTTAGGTTGTCTCCTTCTGCTCTACAGTGCATTTTGGACTGTGGAGGGTGGATTGGGTTGGGTTGGGGTGGGGTGGGGGTTCAGTAAGCGCTACCTAACCATATAGATATGTATAGCTTTGGACGGCTGTGACGACGACTTTTCTTGACGGAGAAGTGGGGTCAATCCTAGTCGTTGTCGTTCCGTTTTAACGGCGGCAGTTTAAGGTCGTGACCTTGCAGAAAAATTGTTGATCGTCAAAGGAAATTTGCACATTTGAACCCCGAACTAGTGAGGCAGTTGCAGTGTCATCCCTAACCAGTAACCATCTCTGTTTGGACTTTATATATGTGCGTCAAACTTTATATAATGGATTAGATAATCCCGTCTATCACTCCAGAATTTGCCAATTTGGAACTCTATCAAATTTTTCATCTAACATTTTTCCTCTACAATATTTTATGTAATTACTTATGTACAATTTTTATATATAAGTATCATAGTTCTTTCTGTTTTTTTCGGGAGCTTATTTCAACAAATGCAACACACTACCGAATGTTCAAAATGTTGGAACTAATTCCTTTGATACTTATCATCCTATTGATTTGCATTTAGCTTCAAACTATTTTTTAAAGTTAGTAATTAAGACAATTACATACTCGAAAATAGGTAGATCAACACGAAACAATATTATGTTAACATTAAAATTGATTTAAAAATCACTAATATGAGCTAGATCCTTGAAAGTGCTCAACAACCTATATTATTTTCATATTTAGACTAGGTCATCTACAAGAATATACTTACACGGGGGATTTAGTTCTAGACAGTTCAAGTTAGAGTTTTGGAGAAATTGAAATAATTTAGATAAGTCGACTCTATTTTATTGAGTAAAAAAGCTTTAAGCGAGTAAGCGAGAAATAAGAACTTTACCTATTTACTCCAATTTACATAATTTTCGCCATGTTGGAGTGGACGGCACACGATCGATAAGCCAGAAATAATTTCCCAATGCAAATAGCCCAACATAAAAGAGAAAAAATAAAAAATAAAAAATTAGTCCTGCACTGACTTTGACCTTATTTGATTTTTGGAAAATTCATAACTACGATATTAAAAGTGCGTTTGATTTATCATTTTGAGGTCATTTTCAGTTTTTAGTTTTCGAAAACACTCAAAACATATTTGTTATGTTATTTTCAAAAAAGCGGTTTAAAAACAAGGAAAATTCTATAATTCAAAATTCAAAACGATTTTTTGACATTTTGAGTATTTTCTCAAAAAAACTCAAAATAAGGAAAATGAGTTTAAAAATTTTCCAAATTAAAATAATTAATAAAATCACACAAAATTTATCCATATACTAATACCCCACTCCCTCTCTCTATCTCTCTCTTCCCATGCTCCTCAAAAATGTCATAAAATTATTTATAAAGTTTTTAAACCAAATGTCTTTTCTAATTTTTTGTTTTAAAAAATAGTTTTTTCAGAATGACAAATCAAACATTTTCTGTAACCTTAAAATAATCTTTCAAAATAGAAAATTGAAAATAAATTCAAAATTGAAAAACAGAAACGCAAACAAAACACACCCTAAGTATCACCAATTTCAAAACTAAGAATAAAGGTTTTGAATTTCAAAAATCAGATATCTATTAAAATTTATTTATGATTTAATTAATTAAATATATTAAGATCACAAATTTATACAATTTGATCACAAATTAATAATTTAATCACATATTATTTTTCGATCACAAATCAGAATTTTAATATGTTACAATTTGTTCATCGATTACAAATAAAAAATTTATAAGTCACAATTTATTTATTGGTCACAAATCACAAATATTATAAGTCACAACTTATTATGCAGTCACAAATTAACATTTTTTTATGTGACACAATATTTCTTTATCATAGTTTATTTTTTTCATTCATCAGAGATTAACCAATTTAATGGTTACAGTCAAGCAAATGATTTGTGACCACCACGTCACTACTGTCGCCAGCCACATCGCCACCAAAACTACCCCCACCCCACCACAACACAATTACTGCTAGACAATCGACATCACTGCCATGACCATCACCATCACTACTGCCATCAACTCTAGATCCACCACCACTACAGCCAATAAAACCACCCCAACATTGCCACACCGTGGGCACCACCACCTCGCTAGCATCACCATAGCACACACAAAATCACCACAACACCACCACTGTAGACCACAACCAAAGCACACCACCATCTATTCTATCTCCATCTATACCACAATCACCATCCCCACCAAAAAATCCACGAACCCGCCATCACAATCACCACACACTAACACTGCCTACACCACCAACATCTCAAAAACATGCCGCAAAATCACTGCAAAGCACAACAAAACGTTTAGTTTGGTCAACATGGAAATGTAAGAGTGATAGCTTGAAACCTCCACACCCATTGCAATGACATAGAAGCAACAAGTTGCGTTGTAATCCCACCGGAGAAAAGTTCAAAAGGTCATCGCACACGACCATTTGTGATTCGGCAAAACCACCGAAGTGCTGCGTACTATAAGACATTGAACGTCGCAATCTGTGACAAGTTAAGACCACTAGATCGTCGTTGCTCGCAAAAGCACAACTGTGTCACAGAGGCGCGGCGAGGCACCGCTCTGCAATTACGAGAAGCTGTGACGGCTCCTTTGATGCCACGCCTCAGCGCCGAATGTGCCATCTTGTCGGAGGTTGTGTGTTGTCGGAGAAGTGAGAAGGAAAACTATAAGAAATAAGAAAGTGGCAAACGATTTAGGGTTTGGGTTTTTGTTGGGGTGGGGGTTTGTGGGATAAGATGGGTTGGGTAGATTAATTTAAATTATTAATATTAGAATTTTAATTATATCTGATTTTTGAATAAACAAACTTTTGATCTGATTTTTTATGTTGGATCTTAAAACATATGAATGGTGTGTAATTTCCATTTTGAGATTTCGTTATATCCCATATGTTCTTATGAAGTTTGAAGTGCTAATGGGCTTATGCCATTATAACTTATAACTTACAGCGTGGACTTAAGCATCAAAGAAAAAAAGTATCAATTTATTAGAGAATATTTGCACTGAATTATCTGTGATTGAACTAAATAATTGATGAATTTGTCAAGTACTATTATTTTTTAGCTCCTATTCGATAGTCATTATTTTGAAAAATGGACTTCTGTAGTGATTTTTTTAAAAGTGTGGCTAAAAGGTATGAAAAAATTTAAATTTATATACAAAATATTTTATTATATAAATATGTGATTGAAAATAAATACGAGAATTAAAGAGTTTTAAAATAATAATTGTCAAACAGGTGCAAAAAAATTTTTTTTTTGGAGGAGGGTTTTTTTTTTTATGAAATTTTCCCCTCCCCCCCCCCCCGGGCCCCCTTCCACTCACTAATAAACAATGGAAAAATATAACATGTTATAAGTTGAAAATTAAACCAATTAAACGTATTTAATTAATAATTTTCATACAAATTAGACAATTGAATTGTCTAGAATTTATTTTTCCATGAAAATCTCATGCTCGCAATCAAGCTCGCCCTAATTTCAATTTTTTATGTTGTTGCAATATTAAGCCCATACTTGATAACCATTGAAATAAATTTTTTTCTTAAAATCATTTTAAATCATACATTTTCATAATAAAATATTATATACATAAATCGAAATTTCTTTTTCCTGTTTGGGTTTCATTTTTAAAATAATGCATTTTCTTTTTCTTATTTTAAACCATACATTTTTGAATAAAATAATATTACACACAAATTCAAATTTTTATTTTTATAACACATATTCTCTAAAAATTACTAATCTAGATCACATTTTCCCCCAAAATCTATTTTTAATGGAGCCCATTTTGTAGTAAATTTAAATAAATAATTTATTTATTTTTTGCTGTGAACTGACATGATATAAATAAATAATTAAAAGATGTTTTCTCGTGAGATTCAAATATCTTATTAATTTAGCCATTGTTTGAGCCACATTTATAGGAAAAAATACATTTTTAAATAGTGTTTGATATCATTTTAATCAAATATTTTTAATAAAATAATATTACATGCAAATTCAATTTTTTTTTTAACTTTTTAACTACACATTTTTCATCAATACACTATTCGAAAATGCATTTTTCCTCAAAATGGGACTTAAACAAGAATTAATATAGGCTGAATATATTCACACCATAGATTTTAATAATTAGACTACATATTAATTGCATGAAATATTTATCACCTTTACACATTATCATATTTATGTCTCAAAATTTTTTTATCGCATTCTTATTCTCAAATTGACAAACTTTGCTTCTAATTATGATTTATTCACCGAAGTTTCTTTAAGATAAAGTAAGACTTATTTTTTTCATCGTGTTTTTAAATAAAAAATAAATAAAAATGAAGTAAATAATTAAATATTTGAATCTCATTTGAAAGCATGTTAACAATATTTTTGGACGAAAACTATGATTAAGGACAAGATTTTCTAATCAACGAAAAAAAAAAACAGAGAACGTGATGAAGAAAATAAATTCAAGGATATAAGTGTGATGCTAAATAAATATAAAAACAGATGGTGTCGCCCCCAGGGCACATTCGAATTGGTGGAACAATCACTATGGCGGGTTTGCAACCTCAGCGTAGAGAGTTCGATTCCTGATCAACACAGTGATAAGGATTCTCTTGGGGTCAGGAGTATAAATTAAGTGGGAACTTCGGAGCCAATAAGGGCATAAATTGCAATTTACCTCCTCCAGTCATTGAGGGGCCGGTGGCTAAAGGTCCATGATTGAGTCTGGTAAAGCTGGGATACCTGGATATATATATATATATATATATATATAAAGATGGTGTGTATATAATCATTATTTATTGTATTTTAATCATTTATAATTTTCTATAGCATCGTTTAAGAATATACCAATTTGTCCTGCATTTGACCCCTTCTCACTGTGTAAATTCACTTATAATCTGCTCATTGACCCAGCTTTTTCTTAAAAATCATTCGTCAATTGAACCTATTAACCGCCAATATTGACATGGTCTTAGGTTGCACATTAGAAAAATATTAATTCAAAGTCAACCTAAGTATTCTTGAAATTCTATCTTTGATTGCCATCCAAGGAGTAGTTCAAAATATCTAAGAGAGAGAGAGAGAATTTTTTATCGTACGTACTCATGCAAGATGCTGGCTTTTTTATATATTGAAATTCGGCTATTTATTTAAATTTTAAACTTATTGAATTATTTGTTTGAACTTTACGAGATGAAGTGCAACTTCTAAAACGAAATTACGAGACTTAAATCTACATGTTTAGAAATTAACTCACTTTTTGGAGAAGTCTTGATCGACTCGATTATAGAATTGGCCAGCATTACGGACATAATTGAATGTGGACAAAAGAATATAATCAAATTAATAATTTGCCTGCTTTTTAATTTATTAATGTTGTTTGCTTTGCATCTTTAGTATATTAATCCACTCATGGTCCCCTTCAAGGAGATATAAACAAGAAGGTACCTTAGCATGAATAGTGCTTTACAAGTTGTAATTATTTATTAAATAATAATATCATTTAATTTTAATTTAAACCTAATGAACCATGCAAAGCAGATAGAATTTCATTCTTTTAATGACGTTGTGTTCGGTACGTTATAGAACAATATTGAACAGTACAATCAATCGGTTTTATCAAATATATGTTCTCTAAAACTGGACTCGATCTCCTTAATTTCTCTACATTAAACAAAGTAGGTGAAGGGACCATACCAAATATGTATAATGTTTATACAAAAATATTCAGTAAATCCATTTTTATATATAAAGTTTGGACTATCATTGCTATTATGAGCTAAACCCTTTTTTGCTTTTTAATGGAGAACGTAGGACAAACCAATTATATAAAGGCTATGTGTGTGCTTGTCTGTCCCTATTCTTTAATCAGGCAAGAAGCTACATTAATTATGCATACCACTAGGTATTAAAACCGGTTAAGTCACAAACAATTTTGCTTTTGATTTAGGGCCGTTTGACAAAATTTTGTTTTTGCTTTTGCTTTTTATAAGAACTTCTTGAATAAGTTACATTAGGTTAAATTCTTCTGAAAGTTCTTAAAATTATATGAAATACTTTCAAAAAATTAACCAAATACGTTTAAAGTAAGCTTTTTTAATCTCAAGGCCAATTTTTGACTTTTTAAAACAATGCCAAACCAGCCCTTAAACTTTTAGACTTGTGGACTTCAATTAAACCATTTACTTTTCTTTCTTGATTGTCGATCGACTTTATAATTGCTCTATGCATAAAAGGTATTAGAATGAACCACTTGTATTGTATAGAGAGAGAGAGAGAGAGAGAGAGAGAGAGAGATGAATTTGACATAACGAAGCCTTGAATTGACAAGCGAAAATTGCTCGTGTTATTATTGTCTTAATAGTATGGGTTTTATAATAATGCGGTAGAAATTGAATGTATTTAGCCTCCATTTGAGCCACATTATTATAAAAATGAGAATGAAAAATATAATCGTTATAGACCCCAAAGAAAAGATAGAAATTCAAATTTGGTGATTTGATATAATGGATAACGGTCATATTTTCATTTTAATAGAGAAATAATGGGAAACAAACTCAAATTTGGTGACTTGATGTGATGGATAATAGTCATATTTTTCATTTTAATGGGAAAATAATGGGAAACAAACAAGGACTTTATATTTTGTGTGGGGCCATAACGGCTATATTTTTCATTCTCATTCTTACAAAAATGGGAAACAAACAGAGCCAAAATCTCAAATATGGTGGCTTGATGTGATGAATAACGATCATATTTTTCATTTTAATGAATAAATAATGGGGCTCAAA
>NW_019242118.1:18911-52584 GCF_002742605.1 Olea europaea var. sylvestris | reverse complement strand
TTTCAATCATATATTTAATCGATTTTTATCAAAATGCACTAAAAATTTAATTTTTATGAACATCAAAAAGGGGCTAATATACAACGATATATGACTTTAACTTAAAATAACTTATCGAAAAAAATCCTTTAAAAATTTTGTTGGTCTAAAGAATCAAGCTCTTGCTGTCTTGCATCCCTCGTTAACAAATCTTGTTTGCACCACCTATACTTACAAGAACCAACCCGTACTTGCCATGTTTTGAGTCCGTCACATCACCATATAGAGAGATTTTGACTCCTCCAACTTGTGATATAGCGTCGTTTGAAACCCATTAAAATTAGAATTGGCCAATTTCATTTTGGATTTTTCCACTTTGCCATGCTCCATTTTACAAGGCCTTTACAGGCCCTCTATGCAGGACCACCTCATTAAAAAAATATCCCACTCTGCTGTGTTGTGAGGAGCCTGTGGGGCTTCCGGCAAGCTCCTTTTATTTTTTGTCACTATGGGACCACATTCAATGCATTTGTCGGTTGAGGTGAGCAAAACACATTTCATTGTAGACTTTTGAAGACAAGATGATAGGTACAAACTTTCACTTTCCAATTTACCCTTCCATTACATGGTTCCTCAATTATGTTTATATTAAAGGTTGAACCCCAACCTTAAGGGTCCCTCACCGCTCCTACCCTGGAGTATCGTGAGGGAAGTAAATCGCAAGTTATGCCTCCAAGGATATAGGGTGAAAGGCTGCTTGTACACTTGCACTTACCCAAGAGCCAAATTCATATTTCAGGATTCGAACCCTTGACGCGGCAGCCTCAAGCAAAGCTGGATTTCTCCACTCCCCCCTTTTACCACTTGAAGATGTGCCCTGAGGGCTCCTCAATCATGTTTATATTGGTTGCATTTGGGAGGGTTATTTATGTAAATTAATTTTGAATAATGAGGGTTTTTTGGTTCAAATGGGTTTTCGTATTCTGTCAAAATTAAAGTGTCTGACAATACTTATGTATGTGCCTTAACCTTTTAATAATTATTTTACTGTTGTGTAATGAAATTTTAATGAGATTCAAACATGGGCTATGAAATATCCACTAGAGTTAAACCATCTGCTAGAGATGTATCTCGAGGAGGTAAAAATGACCTATCTTTTTCACTCAAGCCAATATGGCGCAGTCAGAACCTCAAAACTTTAAGAAGGTTGTAGGAAGGTATTTTCGACAATATTGAGTTAAAATCTCTTCTAATATACAAATTGAATAAAAGAGCAATCATGCTTAGTGTACACCAAGTTTTACATCCTGCCATGTGGCAACACGCCATTTAATAGCTAAAAAAATAGTTTTTCACCAATCAAATCTCGTCGACAAGGATAATATCAAGCTTGATGTAGAAATGTGATAGACAAGTGACTTAATCCATTAAAAAAACGTAGGCCATAGTGCACAAAAGAGGTGTTACAAAGGCCCATAATGAAAGACTTGGGCTGTCTCTATCTTGGCCCATTAGTGTTTTTAGCCGCCTCCCGAGCCCGTTTCTTTCGTGCTTCGAGATTGTCAATTTTTTCCACTCTCAGAATCTTCAACTCTTTCCATTCCTCTTCATGGAGTTATACTTTGTATGGAGAACCATGTTTAGATGTACAATATTGAAATTTTGAAATTAGAAACTTACATCCCTACCAAAAATACTTTAGCTGGGTAAATAAATAGTTACAAGCCTTCAATCAATGTGATGAGAAAAAAATGAGCTTTTTCGTTTGATTGTTCATTATGTCCGTATTTTCACTAATATATGTTATTAGACAATTGGATTTTGGATAAGCTATTTTTCTTTTTCGAAAAAAGAGCATGATCAACAAATTCAATGATTGTAACATAAAATAAAGTTCTGATCATTCATTTTTTATAAAAAAATTAAAAATAAAAAATTAGATTTTCATATTTTAATTTTTCAGTTTTCTGATTTGATAAATAATTTATTTCAAAATTAAAAAGTCATAATTTTATATGTAACTTATAATTTAATGGATGTGTAGGTGAACTTTTACGTTACAAAGGTTGGGGGTATTATTTGTTGAGAAAAATTATTAATTTGTCACGTTAACTTACATATATAATTAATTGTGCATAAATTTTTTATTAAAGTTAAGTTTAAAATTAAAGTGATATAATAAATAATTAAATAATTGGGCTTTGAATATATAGATAAAGTGTGGGTCGGATTATATGTGTAAAGACCATTTCCTTTAAGATTATATTTCATAATGGACGAAATACATATTAGAACTATGGATAGAATTTTGGTCCTTAATTTATATGCAATTTCTTATTTTTTGTGTCATTTCATCAACACAAGAACTAATAGAGAATTTATATTGAAGTGGAACATCCAAAACCCATTAATCAAGAATTAAGAAGAATGTAATAAAGCAATCAGGATCATGGAGCAAGAAGCCAAAAGTTAAGAACAAGAATTCAAGAATCAAAATAGGCAATATTCAATACTAAAGATTAAGAAGTCAAACGTGAAGAGACTGCAATTGATCTTCAAGATTCAAGATCCGAAATCAAGATCCAATAATAATGAATAGTTAAGGTATGTTCCGCATATAATAATTCTCCTGGTGTTTTTGACTAGAGGATTTTGGCAATAAAGAAATTTAGATTTTCAAATTCTAAAGTTTCATAAAAAAAAAATCAACAAATGATATCATAGCAAACTTCATGTCAAATCATTGAGAATAAAGAAGATTTTTTTGGGGTTGAAATTCATTCTTTGGATTTCAAAATTTTGGAATATGAATTTCGAGCCCTAAATTTCAAAAAAGTTGGATTTTGAATTTATTTTCGATCCTACAACATTGCCCAGGCAATGTTCCAGTGCCGATGGAGCTGCAACGCTTGTTTTCTAATTTGTTTATATTTATCCACTTGATAAAGTTTCGTATGCCATACCCATTTGTCCTTTTCTTCGATCAAGTCCTCTAAAAAAATAGTACTCTAATTCAAATGTGGGGCCTATCTTCGAAGCATAACATGGAGAGTGGGGGTAATTCAAGAGAAAGACTAACCCAAACCCAAAGTCGTTTATCCAACAGCACTACCAGGATCTAAGCACTCACTTTGGAACGAACTTCAAAACAATGGACTTTGAAAAGCATCTTTTGCTGTCGAGATACAGGTCATGAATAACCCCTGTATTTGCTGTGATCTCGATCAGTTTCTTTGTTCTAATTCAGATTTCCTTTTGTAGTGGATAGCGTCCCCTTATTGTATTGTCTTCAAACACGTTTTCTTTTTATGTCCCGGAGCAGTCGCATTATTAAAACACACACACACATATAATTCATGCAAATATTCATCGGTCCAAAGAAAGGTAAATATTAGACCGAATTATTTGTATACATGTGGTAATAAAAAATGTGACAATTGTAAAGTTTTCCATTATATGAACATTGAGTCGGTCCAAGATAGATTTGATATTTGATCGAATTTATTATCAATAGTTGATTATTGCACCAAGAGTACCACTTACAGGTTGATATATATGTCCAAAGACTAAATATTAATGTTGTACTTGGTCTCTTGTGATGGGCCCACCATTATTTGAAACTATTGATCAACCAATTCAAAATTAAATGTGAATATATTACTTAAGTTTAAGTCTTCTATTTGATGAATTCATCTATTTCTATAGTATCTGCCAATTGATTAATTCAATTTATATGCTTATGGAACAAAATTTTAAGGACGGGAAAGAGAAAAATCGTATCATTCTTGGCTATATGGATCTAGATCTTACATTAAACCGAACAATCTACTGCTCTTACGAATAAGAGTTCCGTTGATAAAAAATGGAACTTGGATAAGTGAGATGTTTAAATCGCAAGAGTCTTATAATCATGAAGTTTGGAATTCCAGTAACATTAAGGGTTTAAGGTAACTACTGCTAAGGAGCTTCTTGAGGAAATTGAAAAATGCTTTCTAAAAGACAATAAGGCCTAAACTATCACGCTTTTAGCAAATTTAGTTTCACTGAAGTATAAGGGTAAATAAAACATAAGAGACTACATCATGGAGATGTCTCATTTTACTTTAAAACTAAGGACATAAAAGCTTGAGCTATCTTATGACTTGCTCGTGCATTTGGTTTCACTTCTCCTCCTGCATAATTCAATCAATGTAAGGTCAGTTTATAACTGTCAAAAGGAAAGTAGACTCTTGATGAGCACATTACATATTGTATGTAAGAAGAAGAAAGGTTGAAACAAGATAAATTTGATATTACTTACCTGGCAAGTACCTCTAAGAACAAGTTAAATATTAAGGAAGCTACATCTGGTTCGATTCAAAAGAAATAGAAAAAGCCTAAAAATAATAAATAATCTAGCTGTTACTTATGAAAATCTATGACACGTGAAGAGAGATTGTACTAAATATCATTTTTGGCGTGTAAAGTAAAGTTAAATTCTCACTTTAGTCTATTTTGGGGTTAATTTAGTTTTAGTACATAGACACACTTGATCGATAAATTTCAGTGTCACTATTTAAATAAGTGTCTATGCCATGTTGCCTCAACAGCATGAAGCCAGTTGATTCTGAAAAACTCATCCATGTGAAGCAATGGCAAATCAATTAAAGTTGAGGTTATATGGACTTTTAGGTTATTATTAAAAACTGGTTATTATTTGAATATATAAGAGATATTTGCGGTACCGTCTTTTAGATGAAATTTGGTTACTCTTGTTTAATTGAAAATAGTTAGGTTAATCCTTTTTTTTTTAATTCAGTTTCTTATCCTATTATGATAACCTATATTTTCTTGATATTGTTGTCTATTATAAATATACCTTGCATGTGAATTCACATGGTATTAAACATAAATTAATCAATGAAAATTCCACTTCATTATGACTCAAGTGATTAGGTTACATCTCTTAAAAGATAAAGGAATAACTTGAGTCAGAAGGAATTTTTGATCCTTATGATTTTACGGATTTTAATGTTTGTGTTAATTACAATAAGGGAAAGCAGACAAACATAAGGAGATTAGGTGTCAATAAGACTCTAGACATATTAGAACTAATTATACAATTATTTGTGGACCATTCTCTTCAGCTTCTTGAAATGGTCGACGATCATTCTCACAATGGCTACCTGTATCTCATTTATAAGAATCTCAATCACTGAACATGCTCAAGACTTATAAGGTTGACGTTGAAAATCAACTCGGCAAAAGATTAAAACAAGCCATATTTGATCTTGGTAGTGAATACTATGACAGATATGATGGATTGGGAGAATAATGTCCAGAGTCTTTTGCTAAATTCCTAGAGAAGCGTGAAATCATCCTACGATACACCTAAATCTTTATAGGAAAAAGCACTAAAAAAGTAGTTTAAATCTCAATAAAGTTCCAAATAAGGCAATTGTAAAAAATTCCTTATGAGCTTTGGACATACAAGAAACCTAACTTGAAGTATTTGCACATTTGCAGTTGTCCAGTTAAGGTAAGCCCTTATGGGCCATCGAAAAAAAAAATGAATTCCAAAATTTACAGTTACTAATTAATTGGATACTTTAAAAGGTCAAATGTTTAAAAATTTTGAGATCCCATTATCAGATCATTTTTGAAATGGGATACATCCAATTATTTAAGAATGTAGAGTTTAGAGGATGAGGTAAGGTTATATGGTTAATGATTTTGTCTTGGAGGAAGAATATGTATATATTTATTCTGTTGCAATTGACAATGATCAAAATCAGGGACAAATTTTTTATCTAGATCTTGTTCAAGAAGCAATTTTGAATCAAGACAATATTATAAAACCTCCTATACATAATCAAGAGATTGTTTTCAGAAGGACAAACTCGACAACCTTAAGAGCAAATGTCATTAAAGAGATCCACTAAAAAAAGAGAAAGGCAAGTTAGATGACTTATAATCTTTCTCCAAGATTATAAGGATGGTATTATATTGGTAGAAGAAAATCTAATCAATCAGCTTTCATCAAACAATGCAAAAGAGTAATCCTTAAGAGTGGATTGATGCCATGAATGAAGAGATAAAGTTTATGAGTGATAATAATGTTATGGAAACTCGTCATATTGCCTGAAGGTACGAAAGCCATTTGTTGTAAATGGATATTTAAAACAAAGAAGGATTCGAATGGTGAGCTTAGAGATATAGGGCTCATCTTGTTGAAAATGGTTTTATTCAAAAGGAAAGCATTGACTTTAAATACTCTTTTAGAACTGTTATGGCATTTGAGATACATTTTGATCTTGACTTACATTAGATGATTTACAAATTAAAGAAATCCACCTATGGATTTAAGTAAGCTTTTTGTTAATGGTACAAATTTCGTCTAATTATTATCTCGTTTATATCACAATTTCAGTGGTAGTAAGCATAATTTTCTAGTGTTGTATGTCGATGACATACTACTTTCCTATAATGATATAGGCTTATTGCAAGAAATCAAGATATTTCTGTCATGAAATTTTGAAATGAAATAACTTCGTGATGTCTCTTTTGTATTAATGATACAGATACACCAAGATCACTCTCGAAATGTTTTTGAATTATTACAAAAGAGTTATATGGAAAATGTTTTTGAAAGATTTGAGATTTGGGAATGTAAATCATATGATACCCCTATTGCTAAGGGGAGATAACTTTAGTCTTAAATAATGCCCTGATGATAAACTTGAAGAAAAAAGAAATACATAAAATTTTTCGTGCTTCAACAATTGGGAATTTAATGTATGCTTATATTTACATGCATTCGAACATAACATTCATTGTTAGAATACTAGGCAAATATTTAATTAATTCTAGGATGGATATTTGGAAAGCACATAATTAGATTATTCGGTATTTACTTAGAATTAATTATTACATGATCACATTTAGGATAATGAGACTAATTGGAGATCATTGGATATTCTGATATTGTTCATGGAATATGACTGCGAAATTTTATCATTGAGCTGTGTGTTTTTGGATGGAATTGAAAGATTAAAGTTATTTTTTGACAATAACAGTCTTGTATTTGAACAGGAGCTCAACGATGTCAATGTTTATGGACATTAAGTTCCTAATTGTTAACGAAAGAATTAAGAGTGCTTATGTTTCTATGAAATATATTTGGACAAATTCTATAATTGAGAATCCGCTTACTAAAGGGTTACCACCCAAGGTCTTTTATGAGCATACTATTCACATGGGTGTTGCATCTTTTGATGATATGTCACTTTAATGGAAGATTACATTTGGATGTTGTCTATTTAGACACAGGTTTTTATCCATGGATATTCAATTTATTATAGAAATAAAGTATTCAATTCAGTTTCACTATAACTTAAGTTTATGGTTGAACTCATCAAAAAATAAGGTAGAATTAGTTAGGAATAGGCATGTTTGGATCAAATTTCATGTAATTTCCATGCTATATATCCACATATGATTTATGTCATATGATTGTGTTGATATTGATGGTTTAGTTGTGATATTTGTAACGTAGACCGCTTTAATCCTATATTGACATAATTGATCAACAAGATTGTTCGAAAATGCTTTTGGTTAAGATAGTAAAATTTTTTAGTTCATAAGGTTATACACATTTATAAGGTAAACATATGGGCCAAAGAGAGAGATTATTGGAAAAAAATTATTAATTTGTCACGTGAGCTTACATATGTAATTAATTGTGTATAAACCCATCTTAATGTTAAGCCTAAAATTAAAGTGATCTAATAATGAATTAAGTAATTGAGATTTGGATATCCAAATAAAGTGTGGGCAGGAATATATGTGTAGAAATCAGGTTCCTTAGAATTATATTTCATGATGGTTGAAATACATATGAAAACTTTATATAGCGTTATGATCCTCAATTCATATACAATTTCCCATTTTTTGTGTCATCCCATCAATACAAGAATTAATAGAAAAAGCATATAGAAGTGGAAGATCCAAAACCCATTAATCAAGAATCAAGAAAAAAATATTAATGCAATCAATATTATGGAGCAAGAAACCAAAGTTATAAACAAGAATTCAAGAATAAAAAGAGGTAACATTTAATATTAAAGATTAAGAAGTCAAACATGAAGAGATTGCAATTGATCTTCAGAATTTGAGATTCGGAATCAAAATCCATTAATAAGGAATAATCAAGGTATGTTCTGCATTTAATAATTCTCTTGGTGATTTGACTGGAGGATCCTGACAAAAAGAATTTAAGTTTTCAGGTTTTGAAGTTTCTACTTTTTAAAGTTTTATTGAAAAAAAACCAACATTATTGTCTAACATAATAGTGAAAACACAACTAGAAATAATATTCTTGTTCTTTCTCTTCCTGCAACTGTATTTATAAAAAGATACTCGACTGTGGACTATAAGGATTTTATCTTGAAATTGTAAAGTGCCGGAAGTACTCGTAAGAAGGAAATGTCATATGACTTTAGGAAAACATCTTTAACGTGATCCTCTAAAGGCTTGTTTTTTGAACTTTAATATATTTCTTTATGTTATTTTATTGTTGAATTATATTTATTATTTAATTATTAATTATGAAATCCATCCATAAATCACGTTAATTGTAGAATTTCTTATTCTCATAAGTAATTTTAGAAATTTGAGTATTGTAAAATTCAAGAAGAAAAATTATATGGTCTATTGCTCTATTGGTTTTTATTATGAGATAAGAGTTTTGGATTATCTTGCAACTCATTGACAAGAATTTCATGGATATCCAAAGCTGTAGAGCAAGTTACAAGAGCATTGGAAAAGTCATTAGTTTCATGTATTGTTCTCTATGTTTAAATTGAAGCACGTGAAAACATAAGATAACACTACGGGCATATCACCGAGGAAGTTGTCGAATAAAAAACTGAATTAATAGAGTTTATAGTACTCAATAATTGAGCCACCTCTATGTGTGAATAAATTTATTTTTCAATTTAGTTTTAGGACTGTGTAAATTTAACTAGGAAAACTTACCTAGAAAGATTGAAAATACACCTTCTAAATGCTATTGTATATTTTATAGTTTTGACATATAATCTAGCTCTTTGATCTTTGTTGGTAAATTTAGTTTTCGACTAAGATCCACGTGAATTCTTGATATGCACAATGAAGTATTAAGACTAAATAGTAATATCTTTTTTTTTTTTTTGGTATATATTTGCAATTTTTTAGAAAATTTGATGGATTTTGAGATGTAAAGCAGGAGGTTGAGCACGTGTATATTTGCAATTTTTTTAGAAAATTTGATGGATTTTGAGATTTAAAGCAGGAGGTTGAGCAAGTGTTGCCCACATCATCAAAAATTAAGGTTAGTATTTATTCATTCATTTGATTTCAGGTTGGTATGTGATGCTATATGGTTCAAATAACGATCTGTGATTATCAATTAAGTGAAGATAACTCTCACTATGTCTGGTGACTTCTGCTATGATGACTGCCACTATGCTAGCGTGACCCACGTTATGCTTGTTTAACTACCACTATAATAGACTATCACTATGCTAGTCCGATTGTCGCTATGATAGAGTGACTACCGCTATACTACCCTGGATACCACTATGGTAGATCGAATACCTCTATGCTAGCTTGACTACCACTAAGGTAAACCGACTACCGTTATGCTACCTCGACTATCACTATGCTATTCGGAATTTCATTATGCTAGACGACTCTCGCTATGATAGATCGATCATCATGACTCTTAACTGTCTGAATATCTTTTTAGTTAATTGATAACTGCTTGATAGTACCATATCGTGAGTGGAATCGTCTACTCAAATTGTGGGCAAAAATCGTATGGTGAATAGACATGCTACATTAAACATATGGACAATAATCATCTGGTGGTTATGTGACATCAAACACTTATAAATACTTCAAAGGTACGCCAATTATGGGGGTCGGATTTTCTCCCAACATATTTTCTCTTTATTCCCATAAGTCCTTTTATTCAAAACCTCATTACTGATTCTCACGCTGAAAGTACAATAGGGGAGAATGCCCCAACCTCTTTTAGCAAGTATTTAATTACTCACTGTAAAAATGAAAACCTTATTGCTCCATTAAGAAAGTCCAAAGGTCATTTCAATATTATTTCATTGGCACAATTTGTAGGAATCTATTGAACATAAAAGTTATGTCAAGAAGACGAACTAAGAGTGATATGTGATTGGTTGGAAATTCTGCAGAGTCACAGTCTGTCATATGGGGTCAAGACACGTAGTCCCAGCCTCAATATGTAACGCAAAGTTAATTTAACCTTTTGGAGACCCAGTTGGTTGCTATGATGACTCTCTTGCAAAGTTAGGTACTGAGAGTGGCCAACCAGTCTATCCCACAATCTACTAGGAATTTCACCACAAGATACATGTGGAAAACTGCCCCAGGCGGACCACGCGATAGTCTCACTAGTTATTCAAGAAATGGTTGTAGACCAAGGGTCCTATAAAGTCACACATTCGCAGATTTCACATCTTATGGCAGACTTGGAACATAAGATGGAGGAATTGATGGCCCAGAAGATTAATAATGCATTGTCAAGGAGGAAGGATAGGTTTAGGTAGATTGTCTCGGAGGAAGACCCCTTTCCTTCCAGAAATCATGGTAGTCCTTTCACCAAAAGTTTCAAATAGCTGATGATAGAGGCGTATGATGGGGTCACAGATCCATTTGATCATCTTCGGACTTTCATTGATTTGATGAGATTGTATGTGGCCCCGGATGCCGTGATGCGTCGATCCTTTTTATCGATGCCAAGGAGAGAGTGGCAAGGGATTAAATGGCTACTCTGGTACCCCAATCTATCAAAATCTTTGATGAGCTCTCTAGAATCTTTGTAACATATTTCTTGAGTAGTAAGAGGAAAAGAAAGACTACTATTTGGCTGGTGCAGGTTGTCCAGGAAAAAGATGAGCCTTTGTAAGATTATTGGCTAGATTTAGTCAGGCTACACTTAGCATAAAGGATTTTCAGATGTCGATGGTGGTGATCGCATTGATAAATGGGACCGAAATCAAGCCTTTAAGATGTCACTCTCAAAAAATTCCTGAAGTCGAAGCATAATTTGTTGAAAAGGGTGATAATTACGTAGACGTTGAGGAAACAAAGAGGTAAATCACAAAAAACCTTCGAGAAGAGTAGGAGCTAGAAACTCACAAGCGAAATTTACATGATGAGAGAAAATTTACTGATAGAAACAAGACAAAAAATGAGCACATGACCAAAGGATATGCGCAAGGCTTTTACTCCTTTAAACATCTCGAGCTAAGGTATTAAGAGAAATTCGAGACATGAAAGAGCTTGACTGGTCCAAACTAATGGCAGCATCCACTAGCAAGAAAGACATTAAAAGGTGTTGTCAGCTTTATAGACTATAGAGACCATGGGCATGACATGAAAAAATGCATCCATTTGAAAGAGGAGATAGAGCGCTTCTTAAAATGATAACTCTTTACTAAGCATGTTAAGAATGATTAAGGCAAGCAAAATGTTGAAAATATTCCACTACCTAGGGCCAGTGTAATAAATGTGATTATTGGATGTGGGGATTCAAATTCAGCTAGAAAGAGTTACGCTGCACTGTTGGGGCTTGCTTCATTAAAAAAAAGCGAGGTTCAATCAAAAGATCACTTCTAGTGAGAAAGATCTAATCGACGTGGTAACCCCAAAATGATGCTTTGGTGATCATCGGTAATATATCAAATTTTGACGTTAAGAGAGTGTTGATCGATGGCTGTAGTACAGCAAATGTGACTTTGGAAGCATTTATGGGATTGAAAATTTCCCTGAAAAGTTTGAAAGCTATGTCCACCATTCTCTAAGGATTCAAAGAGACCATTGTTATACCAAAAGGAACCATGGAACTTTTGGTGACATTGGGTACTTATCCAACAAGTGTGGCGATCCTTACAAACTTTCTAGTTGTCAAGACCCCATGGCATACAATGCAATCTACGATCAACCTCTACTAAATGTTGTCGATGCTATCTCTTCCACTTATTACCAAATTATAAAATTCCCAATCAGTCATGGAGTTGGATGTGTAAAGGTGATCAACAAACTTTGAGAAATTACTATGTTAATAGCATAAAAGTTAGCTAATAGATATAGCTTCTTGTAAATATTAGCGTTGTTCAATGAAAATTTTAAAAGACGACGGAAAGTGAGGAAGTTAAGGAAGGGCCAGCCTTACTCGGATGTTCCAATATGCCTATCGAGTCCCTAAACCTAAGCAAGCTTTATCTAAATGCGAGGACTTAATCTAAAATCGTTGAGACTTTTTACGAATCGTGGCTCAAAACTTTGTACAACACATCAAAATCGTTCGAGGGGCAAAATGGTGAGCAAAAAATTAAAAATTAATTATAAGCTCAAAATCGCTGTACAGTCTTAGCGGTGAGCTTTCAAAACTAAAAAAATTGGTTAAGGTTAAAAATCACTAGACAAGCATCCAACACATCAAAATTGTCTGAGGGGCTAAACGGTGAGAAACAAAACCAAAAATTGGTTACAAGCTCAAAATTACTCTATAGTCTTAGTGCTGAGCTTTCAAAAAAAAAAAAATTGATTAAAGTTCAAAATCACTAGACAGGTGATCAACACATCAAAATCGTTCAAGGGGCTAAACAGTGAGCAACAATACCAAAGAATTGGTTAGCTTGAAATTGCTCTATGATCTAGTAGTGAGCAACAATACTAAAAAATTGATTAATTCAAATTACCCTACGGTCTGAGGTGAGCCTACAAACTAAAAAATGGTTACAGTTCAAAATCATTAGACCTCATGTTCTACACTCCCAAATTGCGCGACGAATAATGGTGATCAACAAAATCAAAAAAATTGTTAATTCGAATTTGCTTTACGGTCTGACTGTGAGCCTCCAAACCAAAAAATGGTTAAGGTTCAAATTCACTATACCTGATGCTCTACACTCTCGAATTGCTTGACGAAAAATCCTAAGCAATAGAACAAAAAAATTGGTTAGTTTGAAATCGTGCTACGGCCTAATGCTGAGCTTTCAAAACCAAAAAATTGTTAATTCCTATGAACATTGGATCTCAAACTCTACACTACAAAAGTATTAGAATGGCAGCGAAAAATAGACCAAACAGTGGCCAAGAATCATCAATTGAAATTGGAAAACCAATGTTCGCTATCTAAAACGGAAATTATGTCAATCGCATAGAGATTAGCATATGCGTGTGCATAGACTGTATAACGATCTATCACACACTAGTTTACTGCTTAGCGATTGACGATCAACCACCATGCAATCAATCTTGTGCTTGTTGGCCGTCACTGTTGTTAGAGAATATATCATCTAATCTCTATACATTTGAAGAGTGGTTTTGATATGTTTATGCAATGGTTCGCCTAGCCCAATAAAAAGAAAAATGGAAAAAAAAATCGAATGCATGTCATACTAGAGTCACTTTTTGGATAGAAATCAACCATAATAGATGCAAAATGTAACATCATGTCCACATTCCTGACCAAGAAAAACTACCCAGCAGTCGTTAAATGACGACAAGGAATAACAACGAAAAATGAAAGCAAAAATGAAAAAGTAGCTCACTTGGGGTGCGAACTCCATTTGCTTCCTCTCCATGGCGCGCTGGTGTATCCAAATGTCTAGTCTATTTAGCTACTATTTCTTCATCTCTATGCTGCGACAAAAATCGATCGTAGTTAGAGGGATCGATGCATGGATACTTAGCAGCCACCCATTCTTTAGTAAGAGCGATAGAGTTCGAATTTTTTCCCCATATTCATTCATGTCCTTAATATGCTCAAAAGAGGCCTTGTGTCGATCTATTACATCAATGTGAGCACAAGCCAAGAAGGAGTGCAAGTTATTAATTTCCCTATCTTGTTCGCTGATTCGAGACTCGATCTCCTTTTTTTAGCCTCCACGACATTGAGAGATCTCTTTAAGGCCAAATTGTTCTTCTTGAAGTTGCTCGCTTTCTTGTCCTTGTCCTCTTAGAGAGCTTTTAACTCAGCCGTTAGAAAGTGACTCATCCCAACCAAAGAAGCTTGCATAGTTAAAACTTGTTAGGCAGATAGGAAAAATAAAATACAATTGTTAGGCAAACTCAGAGGTATGAATATAAAGAAAAATGAAGTAAAGCAAGAAAATTACCTTTGTGTTGTAAACTGCTAGGGCTCTCCTTCATCATCTACTTTAGATCTAGATAAAGCTCTAGCATAATCAAACATGGTAAAAGAATCGACCATATCAACTTTACGCTTACCTAGATTCGAAGGAAACCTAAGATCTGAAAGTGTAGAACCGTTGCTTTCAATCTTGACCTTGCTAGGACTCTAATAGGCCCATCTAACTTTATGTGGTAAGACGGCTCTCGTGGGCTCCTTCAATAGAGAAGATCTCCTGTCAATGTCTTCTCCTTTTCTTTTGCTTGCAACTTTTCTCTTTTTGAGAGGACATAGGACAACCCCTCATCACTTTCAGGCTCAGGTAGCGAACTCAAAACTCCTTTCAATTTGAAGTGCATACCTGCATACATATAGCCAAGCTAATCAAGTACAATGGCTAACAATTGTAGAAATGCACAATATGAAAATAAGAGCTATAAATTAAGACCTACCAATAGGTCTACCAATTCCCAATGTCAACATCTTCCTCATTGTTAAAACTTAAGATAGAAGGGGGTGCGAGAGGTGATAGGCGGTTCAGCTGTTGAATTTGAGAATTCAAAAGAGGAGTAGGCTCACATTATTATTAAAAAGCTGAATTTGGGAAAGTCTCCAAAAAGTAATGAATGAATATTGGCCTTAGGGAGGTCGGATAAAAAAATCAAGACTTCCATCCACCGTTAGAATTTATATTCTTAGAGATACAAAGAGGAAACCTAGTAGTGAAGTCGAAAAATGCATTATACTGGGTAAAATTGTGCAACTCGAATATGCACTTGAATAACTTGATGGAGGGTGCAATTTTTTCACTAAGACAAAGGTAAAAGAAGTACATCGTTTTCCTCCATGCATTGGGATTTATCTGACTCGGAGTAAGATGAAATTTGCTAAAGATTGAGACAAATAAAGGATGAAGAGAAAACCTCAAACCTCCATCAAAACAATCTTTGTACATAGCAATTTCATGAGGATCTGACTAGGGAAGCTCTTCTTTGGTCCTAAGGACTCTATATATAATTGTCAACGCATTTGTACCTATCAAACATTTGGTCCAATTTTGCTGGATAATTATAAGAACTATGTCCCTTTGGGATATCAAAGACTACCACCTTGCTAGTCGGCTCTCGTCCAATTTCAAAGTTATAATTTGGAGACTTGAAAGAACCGATATGACTTTTAGAGGAGCATGGAACAAAAACGGAAGGGTTGAAAGGATCATGAGAACTATCAACGACTTGAGAAGGTTGATTGACCCCATGATTGTGGCTGGTTGGCTGATCAGGGTCTATCAACTAACCAGCACGATCGATCGACCAACTAGCACTGTTGGACGATTGGCCAGCACGATCTATTGATGCCCATCTTTTGATGAGTTGGTCAACTCCCTTCCCTTCTCACTCTCAGATCCACTATCACCCCCATTTGACACCCAAGAAGATGATTTTGAATGTTCTTGGCTAGAAGATGATTATGAGGACAGAGAAACTTATACATTGGAAAATAATGATAAATTACTAAAATATCAAGAAAAATGAGAACGGAAGAGGAGATTACCTTGAAAATGAAGGAGGAGAAAAAAGCGCATAGGGTTTTTCAAAGAGAAAAATGTAAAGAAAAAAATGAGATTCCTTTTATATAAAAAAAAAATTTAGGGTTGCCGAAAGCTCAAGCCCATGAGTTGGCCTACTTATAGATTATCATTTTAACAAAATTTATCGCTACTCGATACAGTCGATCCATTTGCATTTTAGAAAAATTGTAACCTAAAGTGTGAAAACGCTACCTCTTAACGATAAAAATATCGATAAGTGGTAGAGGGAATAGTGAGGCTATATGGTTTAAATAATGAACTGTGATAGTCAATTAAGTGTTGGATAGATTTAGGAGCATTTATTCTTCAAAATGTCATCATGTTGTCAATTTGTGAAATTAGGGTTAAATTGAATATTACTTGAGAATTCGTGATCCTAGTGCAATATCATTCATTGATTACAAATAATTTGCATTCCAACATAAATTTGCATTTTAGTTCATCTTAGCATCGTTTTACATATTATTTCATTCAATTCATAATGTTTGCTTATCTAGCTAGATTAGGGTTTTCTTTAGGTCAAGAATTCACTTTGGATAATTTAGTTTTTGTTAAGGCTACAATAGGTGAAATTGAACTATTTAATCTTTGTGGGATGACATTCGAACTCAATTTATCCACTTTATTACTTGTTAACGAATCGTACGCTTGCGGTGTGTTAAATAGAAAGAATAATTTCGTAAACAAGTTTTTGGTGTTTTTGTCGGGGATTGAATATTTGTTTAATCTTATTTACCTTGGAACTAATTCAAACAATATTCTTTGTGCTCTTTATTTTGATTTGCCTTATTTTATTTTGTTATTTCAATTTTTTTTAGTATCTAAGTGCTATCACTGATTTTTCTTACAGATTTGTATGCTAAGATCTACTGGAGGTGACCTGATTCTAGCCAATCTAAAAATTAAGCGAACTTTTCATCGAATACAGAGAGAAACTAAGGAAGCACAACAACAAATGGCTAATGTGCATAATAATCCTATCTTTTAAGCCAATGAAGAAGGGGCAACGAATGAAGGCAACATGCTTGTAGGAGACTTCATGACCCCACAAATAATTTAATGACAGTCAAGCATTATGTATCCACCGTTTGAGCAGCCTAACTTCCAATTGAAGAACAACGTGACACAACTGTTTTAAAATGGACATCAGTTTTATGGCAGAGCTGAAGAAAACCCACACACACGTCTCTTGACTATTGGAGATGTGTCAACACTTCAGATATTAGTAGGGATATCAAAAGGGCCGAGAACTGCTCGTGGGCCACGAGCTAGATTTTTAACGAGTCATGAGTCGGGCTCACGGCTCATTCAAACGACGAGCCATGAGCCGAGCAGCTCGTGGCTCGTCGTGAGCCCTTAAATTAAAGTGACCAAAACGGTCACTTTTTAAAAAAAGTGACCGTTTTGGTCACTGAAATTATTTTTATTTAATTTTTCCCCCCTTCTACTATAAATACCTCTTAACTCCCATTTATTTTTTTTCATATCAATTACTCAATCTACTCCAACTCTCTCAACTCTCTTTTATTATATCAATTGTCGAGTTTTTACTCTCTTGTGCTGCAAAATATATAATATCAATTTAATTTTTACAGTTTATTAGTTACAATATCAATTCATCCAATTTTCAATTCTCACAATCTCACTACATTTATATTCTTCTAGTTAAGTTTTCATCATAAACAATCAAATAAATGGATCAACGCTCATTTGTTGAGCTTATTCGATACGGGATGTGGGCCACATCATGACGAATCGCCTAGGACGCCGCAAAGTCAATTTTCAAATGAATTTGTCGGTCTAAATGACATACTGATACCTGAAGATGTTCACATTCATGGTCAGGGAAGCCACAATCCAATTGATTTAGATGATATTAACGTTCCCGAAATGAAACATGAAGATGAAGATGTCGAATTAAACATCCCAGATGTGAGGAAAAAGCGAAAGGTCAAAAAACAAGCAAAACATTGGGATCACTTTAAGTTGATTTCAACGGGAAAAGTCATCGATAGCCTTGCAGAATCTAAAGCAGTATGTAAATACTGTCAACAAAGATTGACATGGCAAAAAAGAATTGGTATTGTCCATCTCAACCGCCACTACAAAGCATGTGCGGCCAGACATGACTTCTTCCAGCTGGTCAATCACAATTGTAATTTGGTAGTCCAGGCGCCGGTTCTACAACTTCACCCCTATCCACGTGGGGCATATTCGGAGGACAATACTCGAACCGGAATGGTGAAATTTGTTGCTATCACTGAGTTGCCTCTGGCTATTACAGACAACCAACATTTCGTCTCATTCATGAAAGAATATTTACAATTGATGTACGTTGGGGTAAGTCGAAACATTCTTTGTGCTGATACAATATAATATTTCAATAATTCAAAACAACAATTAATTATGAATTTGCAACAATATGGGGGTGTTATAGCTTTAACTTTTGATATATGGAAAGGGGTTAATAAAAGAGCATATATAGCTGCAACCGCACACTATATAGATCAACTTTGGTACATGCATAAGAAAATTATTACTTTTAGAATTATTGAATTTCCTCACAATGCTAATAATATATATAATGTTATTATTAGTATTGTTAGAGAATATAATTGCGAGACTAAAATTCGATCTTTTACTTTTGATAATGCTAGTGTTAATAAGGTAGTCGTCGACAAATTGTGTATGACACTTCAACCTGATTTTGATGGTTATTTGTTTCATATTTGTTGTGTGTGTCATATCTTGAATTTAATTGTGCAAGATGATTTAAAACATATAAATGATGAACTTCAAAGGATTAGGAATGCATTAGTATACATCACAATCTCTCCTAGTAGAAAACAAACATTTGAAGATTTTTGTGCCGAACTAGAGGTGACGACTGCTAAAACATTTGTTAGCGACGTAGGCCATAGATGAAACTCTACTTACTTGCTATTAAAGTCATGTAAAGGTTTCGAAAATTTAATAACTGACTTTTAAAACAATAGACACGTTAAAAGTGATGACGATGGTATGTTAAATGAATTTGATTAGATTTTAGTTTTGAAAGTTAAACGATTTTTGACATCTTTTTATGAAACCACAAAAATTTTATCCGGCGTTTATTATCCCACAAGTTGTATAGTGCTTGAACGCCTTTATATAATTACAAGAACATTCCATAAATATAAAAATGATCCTCCTTTTAGTAAAATTATAATTGTTATAGAATTAAAGTTTAGAAAATATTGAAAAGAACTGCCTATGTTATTTCCTTTAGCATGCGCAATGAACCACCGATATAATATTTCGGGAACTAAATACGTAATTGGTCAAATCAATAAAACTTTAATACTTGATACATCTATCACTTATAAGAATTTAGAGCAAACATTATATGGAGTGTATGATTTATATGCCGAAAAAATGGGTGCGAATGTTAGTTGGGTACCCTCTGCACCTACTCCTTCTGCTGAAATTGAAAAGATGATGTCGAAATAATAAATTTATTTCAAGGCATCAATACATTTAGATATGATGCAACTACAATGTGTTCATCTAGTGCTATGTCGTCTACATTTGCATCTCATCAAAAATCGATCGAAACTCAAAATGCGATGCCTGCCAAATTAATTGATTACTTCAATCATAATATGCCAACAGACAGAACAATTAAAAAAAATCAGAAGAAATAATTGAATTCTGGTGAAAGTATGAAAGACGTTGATCAATTGTTTCTGCAATTGCGAAAGATCTACTGACACTTTCGATTAGCATTGTTGCTTCGGAGTTTGCTTTTAGTGGAGGTAAAAGGGTTTTTACTGATATCAGGAGCCGACTGAAAGAAGATGTTTTGAAAGCGTTAATGTACCTGAATGATTGGCAGGATGCTCATTTTCGACTACAAGATAAATACGCTAAAATTGCATGTCGTCAGGTAAGTGATATTTGATTTAATTATATTAATCAAAATTTCTTTATTTTTTAATCGTTAAATTTAATTTTCTTTAAAAAATTGTACACGTTACAAAAAATTGTTCGTCTTCATTTTATCTACTTTAAAAAGAAATCAAAAAAATATATTTTTTGTAAATGTATTTCAAAAAATAATTCGTCTTCATTATATAAATATTTTATACTTTATAAAAAATATTACAATATGATATAAATTAAAAAATAAAAAATTATTTTCGTTAAATTATTTGTATTTTTTAACACTTTTTATTTTTTTAAAAGTGTTTTCTATTATTTCATTTATTTGTAAAACTCTAAAAAAAAAATGGACGAGCCCACGAGCCAAAACTCGACTTGGCCCACGAGCTCGCCCAAATTCAACGAGCTCGTGGGCTGAGCCGAGCTCGCCCAAATTCAACTAGCCAAGCCCATGAGCTCGGTTCGCCACGAGCGCAAGCCGAGCTCATGAGATTAAGGGCCGAGCTGCATTACCACCACTAGATATTATAGAATCTCAAAAGATGTTATTCGAATGAGATTGTTCCCACATACACTGCGTGAGAAAGCAATTGAATGGCTGGACTCTCAACCAATAGCTAGCATCACTACATGGAACGGTCTAGCACAGAAGTTCTGTACCAAGTTCTTCCCGCCCACTAAGATTGCAAAGCTGAAGCATGATATATTTGTATTATGTTAAGGCGACTCAGAGAACTTTGATGAAGCTTGGAATAGGTTTAAAAACATGCTAAGGAAGTGTCCACACCACGAAATCAACAAGGGACTCCAGGTCCAATATTTCTACACAGGATCACTTTCAACCTTCAAAAGTATGATTGACTCCTCATCTGACGGGTCACTGTCCAGAAAAATAATTGACGAGGCACTCAAGGCTCAAGCTATTCGAGACAATGGCTACTACATCAGCTATATGGATATTAGAACGAGCAGTTCAGAAAAGGACAACGAGAATATATGAAGTGGATGCATATTCTACCCTATCTGCAAAGATTGACTCACTATTTCACAAGGTGGAAAGCATATCATAGTCAGCGAATGTAACAAGAATCCAAATTATGAAATATGTGGAGCGAATCATAGTACTGTGAAATGCCCAATTCTGTCACAGGAAATAGAACAAGTTGAGTACGTACAATAGGGTCAAAATCAACAGGACTAGCAAAATTGAGATACTTCAATCCCAGTTGGAAAGAACATATAAATCTCTAATGGGATGGTACCCAAAATTAGAATAGATCCCAGAGGCAATTTTAGCAGGAGAAGACACTTCAATTAGAAGAGATATTTGCAAAGTTCATGGAAAATACCTAGACATACATGGAAGCAAATAATCAGTTCATGAAAAAGACTGAAATAACTCTCCAAACTTAGGGTTCCGCAATTAAGAACTTGGAGATGCAGATGGGACAGATGGCACTCACTATGACAAAAAGGGCACCAGATATTTTACTAAGCAATGCTGAGTTGAATCCCAAGGAGCATGTTAAAGTGATGACAACTCGAAGTGGGATACAACTAACTGAAAGACACGTTGAGAGGCCAGGTGTGAACAATGAGATAACACCCTCTACAAAAGAAGCGATTGTACATCAAGACGAGCAGACATGTGAATCCACGCCAAAGGAGAGTTCAGAGACATCACGAGGCAAGGCCACCATTCCAGTTAACCCTTATAAGCCACCCATTCCATTTTCCCAGAGGTTGAGGAAGCAAAGGATGGAGCAGCAATATAAGAAGTTCCTCGAAATCTTCAAAAATCTCCACATCAACATCCTATTTGCGGATGCACTGCTCCAGATGCCTAGCTATGCCAAGTTCCAAAGGACATCTTAAGAATAAACGTAAGCTAGAGGAAAATGAAACGGTGATGTTAACCAAAGAGTGCAGTGCCAGGATCCAGAAAAAGCTCCCACCAAAACTGAAAGATCCAAGGAGTTTCACTATCCCTTGCACGGTAATTTTTATTTTAATAAAGCATTGTGTGATCTTGGTGTGAGCATTAACTTGATGCCACTCTATATTTTTAGGAAACTAGGATTGGGAGAGCCTAAGGCAACTACGGTAACTCTACAGCTAGTTGATCGATCACTTATACATCCACGAGAGATTAACTAAGATGTACTGGTCAAAGTGGATAAACTTATATTCTCAACGAACTTTTTGATTTTGGACATGGAAGAAGACAATGAAGTACCTATCATATTGGGACGACCATTTTTTGCTACTGCAAGAGCCTTCATAGATGTGCAACAAGGACAATTAACTTTGAGGATGATGAAGGAGCAAGTTTCTTTTAATGTTTTTAAGGTAATTGAATACCCCCATCGAGCCTAAAAGTTGTTTTCAAATTGAGGTGGTTGGCATAGGAATCCTTTATAATTTTGAGTTCAAGAAATAGCTAGACGTTCATGAGGCTTGTGTAGTGCACTCTCCATCCAGTCTCTTTGATTCAAAGGAGATTAAGGCATTCAATGGAGGATTTCATACGGATGAGGAGAGAAAGTCACACCATTTGGAGAAGGACAAGGATGAAATTCGAAGAATAACTGCAGCGCGAAACAAGACCATATTGAGCAAACTACACAGGATCTCCCAAGCCATATTTAAAGTGTCATAACACACCTATGCCAAAAGTCGAGATATCGACTATAAAATAGCGCTGGTTGGGAGGCAACTCAATATCTCTACCCTTTATTTATTTCGTTTCACATTAGTTTAGGAGTTTTTCAAGTTTTTAGCATTAATGATAGTTTTAGGTCATCGTTAACCCATGTATATCCAAACGAGTCCCAATGCATTATGCACGAGTCAAGGATGTTGAAATAGTATTAAGTTGTAATTTGTTATGACACTAAGTTCACGGCTTATACACACATCCCACATGAATTATACATGCACTATGAAACAAGTTTGGGGAAATGGTACGTCACATGGATACCTTCATGCACCCAAGTTCATCAATTATCACCATGAGATATAATACATATATTTTGCACTTTTGCAAGATGCCATCGGAAGACCTCAACAGAAAAGGAGAAGCTCGGCTCCACATACAGCATTTGCGGGTCCCAATTTTTCACCACCTCCATATTGATCAAGGGAGTACTAGTTACCCCATTTCTTGTGCATTTAGTTTATTTTGTCCTTCAATTATTCTTATTTGAACTTCTACTTTATTTCAACAATGAGAGCAATGTTATGTATAAGTTTGAGGGAAGGAAAATTGTGGCGTCCATTCTTCGTGAATTGTTCTTATTCCATCAATACATTTGTTTAGTCTTTTACATTTTGTGTGCTTGTTGAGTGTTATAAAAAAAAAATTAAAAAAACTTGTATGTTTTATTCATTATTGTTATGCTTTTGTGTGCTTGTGTGATTTTGATAACATTGCCGGCTATGATGTAACTATTGGAATAATATGAATTAGAAACTAAGGATATAGTGCGTAATTTGATTAACCTGTACTTGTAGATGTATTACTTGACAATCCTTACGCACACATTCATGTTTTACATGTTAGATTAGTGATTGGATTCTTGAATAAAGTAGGAAAAACCTCTATTGTATTAACCCATAAACCATATTTAGGATAGTTTGGAGATAGTTAAATAATTACAGGGGAACTTGGAGGTAGGTAGAGGTTCTGTGCATGAAATTATATTGTGTGGATTACCTAGACCAATAAGGTGAAAATTGGGTGAAAGTCTTAAATCGAGATTGGTTTTGGAAATTGAATATCTAGAAAAACAAAGAGGGCATAAACTAATTTGTGTAAAAATAACACTTCTTTCTAGGCCTTTATGACTTGAGCAAGTAAGCCTTTAAAGGTATTTTAACACCTGGTGCCCTAAGGCCAACTGATTTGGGAGCTACCAACCCAAAACTCGCTAAATGGGTCATATAGAAAGTAAAAGGGAGAGAAATTAATAAAAAATTATCTGATCAAGCCTTTATAACTCGAGTGAATAAGCCTACAAGGGTCTAAAAATTGATGCTCTAAAACCAAATGGTTTGGGAGTCATCGGCCTAAAACTCACTACATGGGTTATATAGAAAACAAATGAGAAGATGACTGAAAAAAATGAATAAAAGATGCAATAATGTGAAGAAAGCCCTTGGACATTTAGTTGATAAAACTAAACCTTTAATGTAAGGCTAATAAATTAGTTTAATTTCAAGGGTCGAAGCAATCAAAACCAAGAGAGCCTTTACTTGTTGACATGTGAACCTGTAGTAATGAGATCTATCCGAACTAAAAGAGGGTAAGGGCTGTATATACTTAAACTCCTAACTTTAGTACACACCCAGGGATAATTGAGTGAAAAGATTAAGTTTGGAGGGTTGTGTATCTCTCGAGCGAGGTAAAGATATATTAGATCACTATGGGTCGGGATTAACCCATCATGAGTTTAATATGTTGGCATGATTTTACACACACGCGTTGAGTATGCATTTAACAAGGTAAGGGTTGATTTTATTCTTGCACTATTGAAACTGTTCCTTGTGTTGATTGCTGAATTCCAATCCTAAAACTCTGCAGGTTGTCAAGCCATGTTTTGTGTATAGTTAAGTCACTATTTTGTTTGCGAACAAATAATAGTTCAAGTTTAGGGGATTTGATAAGTGTGTAACATGACTAATTATTGATAAATTTGGTTGAATATGACTTAATTCTATGCAATTTTATTTTGTAGGGCCATATTGATAGATATGATGGAACTAAAGAGAAAAGATGTGAAAAGGGCCAAAATGGGAATAAAACAAAAGTTCAGGGACTAGGTTGCAAATAATCCATAGACAAGACGGGCAATGGAATGAAGATCCAAGAGTTTTAGGGGTCAATCGGATGAGAAAAGAAGTCAAAGAGATGAAATATAACTGAAGTATTATCACATATCAACTTCCAGGCGAAAATGTTACACTCCAGATTTCTATTCTCTATTTGAGACCCATTTTTGGCATAGTAAACATCTGAATTGGAAAAAGTCTATCTCAATCAAAATTATAGAACTTTTTGTTAGCTTTGCAACTCATTTTGAATTGCCTCAATCGGACATCGAGAAAAAAAGTTATAACGAAAATACTAAAAACTGTTCGACGAAAAAAATGTTTGAACTATGCAATCGCATAGTTCAAAATTTATGCGGTCGCATGGTGGTATTCAGAGACTTCAAGTGGGCATTTTAGCATAACTATGTGGTCGCATATATTTTTCTGAGGGCCAAATGTTGCAATTTCCTATTTTTATTAAAACTCTTATGAAACCTAGTTGGGACGTGATATAAAAACCCAGAAGCCATCAAATTAAAGGAAGAACGCATTGGCAGGGAAGAAAACACATCTTGGAGCAAATTTGAAGCAACAACAACGAAGGATTTCACGAAGATCCGGTGATATTATTCCTTCCAATTATCATGTACCCTGTAATTTTCTCTATGTTAGGCTAGATTTTCATACACTAGGAGATCGATGAACCTTTTGATGTGATATTTAATTCTTCATTTCATGATTTTGACATTAAAATACGTTTGATTAATCTGAATGGTATATATGCATTTATTTTTCTCTACAATTATTGTGCACGTAATTTATGTGAGTTAGGTGACTTGTTCTTTCGTTCGAGAGAAGTGGAATAGGTTTGACATGGTATAAACCATCGTAGGGTCTGATAGAAAATAGAGATACACCGATATGCCTTGCGTGAATCATTAAGTGTTCATAAAATCGCATGTACTCTTGTATATTTGCATTCGTCATAGAGATATAGTTTGGTGATATATGAGATTAGGTTCAATGCTGCTCGAGAGAAAATGTTGGATAGATTTAGGAGCATTGATTTTTCAAAATTTCATCGTGTTGTCATTTTGTGAAATTAGGGCTAAATTGAATATTACTTGGAAAATCGTGATCCTAGTGCATTATCATTCATTGATTACAAATAATTTACGGTCCAACATAAATTTGCATTTTAGTTCATCTTAGCATCGTTTTACATATTATTTCATTCAATCAAACGTTTGCATATCTAGCTAGATTAGGGTTTTCTTTCGGTCAAGAATTCACTTTGGGTAATTTAGTTTCAGCTAAGGCTATGATAGGTAAAATTGAACTATTCAATCTCTGTGGGATGACATTTGGACTCAATTTTTTCACTTTATTACTTGTTAACGAACCGTACACTTGCGGTGTATTAGATCGAAAGAATCATTTTGTGAACAGATACCCTAACTGTCGCTACGGTAGAGCGACTACTGCTATGCTAGTGAATGCGCTATAATAGAGCGACTACCGCTATACTAACCTGAATACCACTATGGTAGATTGACTACTGCTAAGCTAGCTTGACTACCACTATGGTAGATCGACAGTCGCTATGCGATCCTGAATTTCATTATGCTAGACGACTCTCGCTATGGTAGACCGATCATCACAACTCTCAAGTGTCTGAACATCTTTTTTATTTGATTGATAATTATTTGGCTTATCATTCATCCCACTAACCGTATGGTGAATGAGAATTGTCTACTCAGATTGTGGGTGAAAACTATCTAGTAAATAGATATTTACACTAGACATTGGAAAGTAACCGTCTGATGATTACACAATGTTAAACACTCATAAAAATCTAAAGGCATACCAGGTATGGGGGTCGAATTTTCTGTCAACATATTTTCTCTCAATTTCCATGAGTATTTTTATTCAAAACCTCATTACTAATTCTCACGCCAGGGGTACAACGGGAAGAAAATCCCTAGCCTTTTTTTGCAAGTGTTAAGTTTCGCATTAGAACAATAGAAACTTCATTGCTCCATTAAGGAAGTCTAAATGTCGTTTCAATATTATTTCAGTACGTGATTGATAACGATAAAGGGAAATATATGTTTTCCAAACTCAGTTTCTCCAAGTTGGATTGGTTTTTCTGCAGCATTAATGGTATCTTTATGGTCTATAATCCTTGAGGTTAATTATGTGCCTAAGTTAGTTATCGTATCGTGTTATTTATTTCTTTGTTAAAGTTGAAGTTGAGTTTTGTTGTCTTTTCAACAAGGAAAAAGCAAAAAGGGAGTAAGGATGTTATCATCTTACATTTTGTCTATGTGGATTGAGGAGAAAAATGGCTTGATGTGTACATGAAAGAAGTAAGAGGCGAGTCTGTCTCAAATATACAACATGGATTTTGACAATGTAGTGTTGAGGGACTTTCGTGACGATCCGAATTAATAATCATTTCCTAAAGATAATTTCATTATGAAAATGAAGTTCCAAAAATTAGGGGGTATTAAAAATTTTGGTTACTGTGCTTTATATGTGTCTATTCATGATTATCATGAAATTGACGTTTTGAGCAAAGTGTTTAAATTAAATTTGAAGATTGCAAGTGAAGTACAAAAGTTCAATGAATCTACATGATAAAAAATGGAATAAAATTTAACCTTAAAATTTTATATAACACTTGTTTTAAGTGTTTATTTTTTTACTATTAAGAAAATAATATTTTTTCGACGTGTTTAAGAATAATTTACGGATATGTGGAATTTACAGTTTTATGTGTAGAGAATAAGAGCTTTGCATAATTATCAAATTATTGTCCTTGAGGTCATGACTATGCGATTGTGCTATTTTTTAGAGACTCTTACTAAAATTAAGATAAGAGCGCAAGATGATTAACAATGTTACCCGTTATGAAGTGAGTCTAAATTGATATTGTGTGAAACAATTAAAATTTGGTCAAACAGACCTAATTCAAGACATTATTATTATGGCTCATTCAAAGGAAAATTGTTATCACTAAATGATGTTCAAGTTCGGAAGATACCTGCACATATTGCACACTATAATGTTGTCATTTTATATGTTTATCTATTTTGAAATTTTAGAACTTCGGGAAAATTGATATAATTTAAAATAAAGTTTTAATCTTTCAGAACTAAAACCTTTTAGAATTTTTAGTTTTTCATATTTTGATTTTTCAGTTTTTTGTTTGAATTCATCATTTTAGATGTAACTTATAATTTAATGGATTTAAATTTAATTATTATGGGGTCTTGAATTTCTAATTTATAAAAGGTCGAGGATATTTCATTTTTTAACTTAACTTGAAAAATACAAGAAGAATAATATTCTCTATACATTTTATACTATATTTATATTATTTTGACAACTTGATAAGCCTCATTCTTTCTCTTTCCGGGGTCCTGTTCATAGAAAAAAAACCTACCGTGAGCCATAACAATTTTATCCTTGAATTGTATAGTGCTGAAAGAACCTCACTAAAGGAGAGCACATGATTTTATGACAACATCTTTAACGTGATTCTTTAAAAATTTGCTTTTTTGAAATCTAATATATTTTTTTATTGTTTTATTTTTGAATTATACTTATTATTTTGTTATTAATATATTGTGTTAATTATAAAATATATACACAAATCACATTTTCCTCTAATAATATCGACTCCAACCTTTGTCATTTGTCTTGGTTAATAAGATTAGTCTTAGCCTGTGAGTGACTGTTAAGCATCATTTAACCATTTGATTTTCATTATATCAAAACTCATTTTTCCTTAAATTCATTTTCAACAATACATTCTTATAATAAACTATTTTGAATGCAAGTTTAAAATTTTTTTCTTACTTTTTAAATGCATATTTTTCAAAAATTTACTATTATAAAACTCATTTTTGATAAAATAATAGGCATCAAATAGGAGTTTAAATTGTTTAATGTTACTTTTTAAATGCATATTTTTAATAATTACTATTATAAAACTCATTTTTTTAAATAATAGGCATCAAATAGGAGTTTAATGTTAGAACTTTGTTCCAAAGAACTTGTAAAAAATTGAATTAAGCAAATTTTTTTATTAAATTTTAAAAAGTATCAATATAATAATAAAGACATAATGGAGCTTGTCGACATGTTTTGTCCTAAAGTTTGAACAAAATAGTGTTAAAATTATTATCATTCAGCTTTTACAGTTATTTGGGTAAAAAATAATCCAAATCCTTATCTTTAAAAGATTTTTAATTTAAAAAAAAATATTTTGCAATTTAAAGAGCATCTATTAATTTAGAGAAAAAAATAATTTTATATATTCTAACAGACTCTTTATATTTAACATTTAATTTTAATACTATAAAAATATATTTAAATTTTTTCTTTTTTATTTTTACTGGCTTCCTTTCTAATTATTATATTCTCTTTTTCCATTAAAAATTAAAATATTTTGAATATATTTAATTATAGAGAGTTGGACTTACATTTTATTTAAAATATTAATTTAAGAAGTTTATTGAAAGATAATTTTAAGAATTGATTATTTAAAGTAGAGAGTATCTTACATTTCAAGAACCTTTGAAAGACGCTCTTAGACGTTTAATTGCCAACTCACATATAAAATTCATTAACTTTTCACCAACTCCCCCACCCACAGAGTGTGAACTCGCCAAGAATCTACTAGATAGCCATGATGACCTTCTAGACATAGGAGCGTGTTTGGCTAAGCTTAAAAAATTTAAAAATTATTTTAAGTAACACGTGATACAAATCATCACTTGACACGGGTGAACCTATTTTGGAAGGAATATTTGAGCCAAATAAACAGTGATTGGAGATAATTTTCGAGTCACGATTAATAACATAGAGCTAAATTGTGCTTCTTCCATTGGTTACACCTTTTGAGAAAAGTTTTTATCTTCCCACGTAATATTTTGTTTTCAAACGTGTTTAACTTAGGCCCTATTTGATACGAAAATTTTTTCCATTTTTCCGCCATTTTGATCTTTGATTGGGCAAAATTTCTATGGAATTCATTCCCCCTCCTTGACTTCTTTTCCATGACCACCAATTCCATGATTTTGATGGGAATTGGCTTTTCGTTGCAATGGAAACAAAATCTATCCACAATTATATATTGAAAAATAATGATGAATTACTAAAATATCAAGAAAAATGAGAGTGGAACATTACCTTGAAAATGAAGAAGGAGAAAAAAGTGCATAGAATTTTGCAAAGAGAAAAAGATGTAAAGAAAAAATGAGAATCTCTTCCTTTTATATAGAAAAAATTTAGGGTTGCCGAAAGCTCAAGCCCATGAGTTGGCCTACTTATGGATTATCATTTTAAAGAAATTTCCCGTTACTCGATACAGTCGATTTATTTGCATTTTAAAAAAATTGTAACTTAAAGTGCGAAAACGCTACCTCTTAACGATAAATATCGACAAGTGGTAGAGGGAATAGTGATACTATATGGTTCAAATAATGAACTGTGATAGTTAATCCAGTAATATCATCAGGTGACTTCTGCTATGATAAAATGACAGTCGTTATGCTAGCTTGACCGTCACTATGCTTGTTTGACTACAGCTATGGTAGAGCGACTACTGCTATACTAGCGACTACCGCTATAATAGAGCAACTACCGCTATACTACCATGAATACCACTATGGTAGATCGACTACCTCTATGCTAGCTTGACTACCACTATGATAGATCGACTGTCGTTATGCTACCTCGACTACCGCTATGCTATCCTAAATTTCATTATGCTAGACAACTCTCGCTATGGTGGACCGATCATCACAACTCTCAACTGTCTAAGCATCTTTTTAAGTTGATTAATAATTGTT
This sequence comes from Olea europaea var. sylvestris, assembly GCF_002742605.1. Taxonomy (NCBI): domain Eukaryota; kingdom Viridiplantae; phylum Streptophyta; class Magnoliopsida; order Lamiales; family Oleaceae; genus Olea; species Olea europaea. The sequence goes on along the minus strand of NW_019242118.1, from coordinate 22,223 downwards.
TGGCTTATCATTCATCCCACTAATCGTGTGGTGAATGAAAACCATCTACTTAGATTGTGGGCGAAAATCGTCTAGTAAATAGATATTTACACTAGACATGTGGAAAGTAACCGTCTAACGATTACACAATGTTAAACACTTACAAAAATCTAAAGGCGTACCAGGTATGGAGGTTGAATTTTCTCTCAATTTCCATGAGTATTTTTATTCAAAACTACATTACTAATTCTCACACCGGAGGTATAACAGTGTAGAACGCCCCAACCTCTTTTTACAATGTTCAGTTTTTCATTAGAACAATAGAAATCTCTTTGCTCCGTTAAGGAAGTCCAAATGTCGTTTCAATATTATTTCAATATGTGATTGATGACGATAAAGGGAAATATATGTTTTCCAAACTCAATTTCTCAAAGCTGGATTAGTTTTTCTGCAGCATTAAATGGTATCTTTATGGTCTATAATCCTTAGGTTAATTATGTGCCTAAGTTAGTTATCATATTGTGTTATTTATTTCTTTGTTAAAGTTGAAGTTGAGTTTTGTCGTCTTTTTAACAAGAAAAAAAGTAAAAAGTAAGGATGTTATCATCTTACATTTTGTCTCTGTGGATCGAGGAGAAAAATGACTTGATGTGTACATGAAAGAAGTAAGAGGTCAACCTCTCTCAAATATACAATATGAATTTTGACAGTGTAGTGTTGTTGGACCTTCGTGACGATCCGAATTAACAATCATTTCCTAAAGATAATTTCATTATGAAAAAGAAGTTCCAAAAATTAGGGGGTATTAAAAATTTTGGATACTGTGCTTTATATGTGTCTATTCGTGATTATCATGAAATTGACGTTTTGAGCGAAGTGTTTAAATTAATTTTGAATATTGCAAGTGAAGTACAAAAGTTCAATGGATCTACATGATAAAAAAAATGAAATAAAATTTAACCTTAAAAATTTATATAACATCTTGTTTAAGTGTTTATTTTTTACTATTAAGAAAATAATTTTTTTTTTCAATGTGTTTATGTATAATTTACAGATATGCAGAATTTATAGTTTTATTAGTAGAGAATAAGAGCTTTGCATAATTATCAAATTGTTGTCCTTGTGCTATTTTTTAGAGACTCTTACTAAAATTAAGATAAGAGTGCAAAATTATTAACAATGTTACCCGTTATGAACAGAGCCTAAATTGATATTGTGTGAAACAATTAAAATTTGGTCAAATAGATCTAATTCAATACATTATTATTATGGCTCCTTCAAACGAAAATTGTTATCAATAAGTGATGTTCAAATTCGAAAGACACCTGCACATACCGCACGCTATAATGTTGCCATTTTATATATTTATCTATTTTGAAATTTTAAAACTTCGGGAAAATTGTTATAACATAAAATAAAATTTTAATCTTTAGAAAGTAAAACCTTTTAAAATTCTTAGTTTTTCATATTTTGATTTTTCAGTTTTTTGTTTTAATTTTCCGTTTTAATACAAAATTTAAAAGTCATCATTTTAGATGTAACTTATAATTTATTGAATTTAAAATTAATTATTGTCGGGGGTGAATTTCTAAATTATAAAAGGTAGAGGATATTTCATTTTTTAACTTATCTTGAAAAAAAAAAATCAAGAATAATATTCCCTATACATTTTATACTATATCTATATTATTTTGACAACTTAATAAGCCTCGTTCTCTCTTTTCGGGGTTGTGTTCATAGAAAAAAAACCTACTGTGAGCTATAAGAGTTTTATCCTTGAATCGTATAGTGCTGAAAGAACCTACTTAATGGGGAGCACACGATTTTATGAAAACGTCTTTAACGTGATTCTTTACAAGCTTGCTTTTGAAATCTAATATTTTTTTTATTGTTTTATTTTTGAATTATACTTATTATTTTGTTATTAATATATTGTGTTAATTATAAAGTATATACACCACATTTTTCTCTAATAATATCGACTCCAACCTTTGTCATTTGTCTTGGTTAATAAGAATCTTAGCCTATAAGTGACTGTTGAGCATCATTTAGCCATTTGATTTCCATTATATCAAAACTCATTTTCAACAATACATTCTTACAATAAAATATTTTAAATTCTTTAACTGCATATTTTTTTTAAATTTATTATTACAAAACTCATTTTTGATAAAATAATAGGCATCAAATAGGAGTTTAACGTTAGAACTTTGTTCCAAAGAACTTATAAAAAATTGAATTAAGCAAAACATTTTTATTAAATTTTAAAAAGTATCAATCTAATAATAAAGACATAATGGAGCTTGTCGACATGTTTTTTGTCCTAACGTTTGAACAAAATAGTGTTAAAATTATTATCATTCAGCTTTTAAAGTTATTTGGGTAAAAAATAATCCATATCCTTATCTTTAAAAGATTTTAATTTAAAAAAAAACATATTTTGCAATATAAAGAGCATCTATTAATTTAGAGAAAAAAATATATTAATATATTCTAACAGACTCTTTATATTTAACATTTAATTTTAATCCTATCAAAATATATTTAATTTTTTTATCTTTTATTTTCACTGGCTTTCCTTCTAATTATTATATTATCTTCTTCCATTGAAAATTGAAATACTTTAAATATATTTAATTATAGAAGTTGGACTCACATTTTATTATTTAAAATATTAATTTAAAGAGTATATTGAAAGATAATTTTAAGAATTGACTCCTTAAAATAGAGAGTACCTTTCATTTTAAAAATCTCTTGAAAATGCCCTTAGACGTTTAATTGCCAACTCACATATAAAATTCATTAACTTTTAACCTTAGCGAATACTCCCCTGCCAACTCACCCACGCACACAGTGTGAACTCGCCAAGAATCTACCAGATAACTATGAACTTCTAGACAAGTCCATTCATAGGAGCGTGTTTGGCTAAGCTTAAAAAATTTAAAAATTATTTTAAGCAACACGTGATGCAAATCATCACTTGACACGGGTGAACCTATTTTGGAAGGAATATTTGAGCCAAATAAACAGTGATCAATAACATAGAGCTAAATTGTGCTTCTTCCATTGGTTATACCTTTTGAGAAAAGTTTTTATCTTCCCACGTAATATTTTGTTTAATTTAGGCCCTATTAGATATGAAATTTTTTCCATTTTTCCGTCGTTTTGATGTTTGATTGGGCAAAATATCCATGGAATTCATTCCCCCAACTTGACTTCTTTTTCATGAATTGGTGCCATGGTTTTGGTTGGAATTGGCTTTTCAAGTCTTTTTTTTCTTTTTTTTTTTTATATGGCAATGAAATCAAAATTTATCCACAATTGTAACAAATT
>NW_019242118.1:9164-15065 GCF_002742605.1 Olea europaea var. sylvestris | reverse complement strand
ACAGTTTTTCCTCCCATACAGAAGCTGGGTTCACAGAACCTTGCCAGATAGCTCATGAATGATGGGCCACACCTGAATAAAAAATGGTCAAAAATTAACCTACCCAACCCCTCATTTTGTGTGATCTGTAAAGCCCTTGTGAAGCACGCTGTCCGCCTAGCAAGACACATCAGGCTAACTCTTTAGATCTTTGTCTTGCATACTCGATCAATTTTTTCATTATCGTGCTTGCTTGAAGTCGTCCCTTCGGTAATTTTCCTACATGGGTTAGGTCGAAATCTCTAAAAAAAAAAAATGTACGGGTCTTGTGGGTGTTTAGACTTTGGAGATTCGTAACTGTTTGACACGGCCAGGCATAAACATGAATGGTGGCAGGTAGGAAAAATTTAATTTTAGTTAGGAAGTCATCTATCCCACTTATCTTTGCCTTCACGGGACGACATGCTCAATGTCAATAATAAAAGTCATCAAAATTGATGATTATTTAGTCTGGTTTGGTGGCACCGCCTATTCATAGTGGGAATACGTTCATAATTGACAAATATTTCTAGTCATTTGAATTGATCAACTACAATATAAAAGTACACATTTATATTCAACCAGTCCCAACCAAATACCACAAGTTTGTATTTTTTAGAATATGCCTTGAAAAGATAATAATTAGTCAAGTTGGGTGGACGTTATTGGTTGTCTATGTTTTTTTTTTTTAAAAGACAAAGTCCAATGACGAAAAATGTCGTGTAGGGGACGCTGTGTTGATGTTGAAATAAGGTTGGCTTAAGTATTTTGCTGATCAGATTATGAACGAATTGGAGTGTTTATTATGACAATTTGACATAGTTTAACTTGTGATTGCAAAAGTTTGCTTAAGATTATTGTAATCTAAAAGAATTGGAGGGCTTTATATGACATATAGTTTTAACTAGTGATCATAAAAGTTTGCTTTAGATTGAGTGCGTGTCGGACTCTACTATCTATGACTTATCGTGAAGCGTGAGAGAGAAAGCTCGACTACTCTTCGTCAGAGGCTCTGTCTTGACTGTTGCCTCTTATTGATTGTGTGTCATTACTTACCTCAGCTAGACTGTTTGTCCTGCCCATTAACAGTCCTATTGATTGAATTTAATTAGTATCAAAAACTCGCTCTTGTTTCGAATTCAGAAATCTCGAGAAAAAATTTATGTATTCAATCAAGATAAACCCCTCTAATAAAATAAAAGGAATATACCATCGCTAATATATTAGAAATCAAAATACCTATCCATTCTCTTACATTTGAATATTTGTTCTATTCGAAATCACTAAGAAAAAACGACAAACTCCAAATTCTATTCCGAAACCTAGAAAGCAAGAAAAAGAAGTCCTTTAATTAAGAATCAAGCTTAGCTCCAAATATGCATTTAATGGCTTTTAACAATATTAGTGAAGAAATGTGAAATATTTCTTTCATTATATTGTTTAGTCATGGTCAATGTTACATATCGAATAAACATTGGAGCTGTAACTTAGCTATGATTTTGTAGCCTCGACTGATCATAATGGATTATAATTGTACTCCAACTAAATTAAGTAGAAACAATTAAACATGGCTAATGAGAAACAGGAAGATTATGAAAAGTTAAGGGCTCGTTTGGTTTGTGTTTTGATTTTCAATTTTGAATTTTACATTTATTTTGCGTTTTTTGTTTTGAAGGTTTGTTTTAAAATATCAAAAAATGCATTTTATTTGTCATTTTGAGAAATTATTTTCAAAAATAGAAAACTAAAAAACACATTTAGTTTGAAATTTTGAAATATTCTTTTATCACATGTTATTCCATTTCCAATTTGATTATTCAGCAAATACAAAATAATTTTAAGTTAATATATTATCAAGTATTATATACATTTTAAAGTTGGTGAATCTTATAATATTTTTTTATCACTAAAAAATTAAAGAAATAAAAATAAATTAATTTCAAAATATAGAAAATAAAAAATAAAAATTAACGCATGGACTTCAAATATTTTTGTTTGAGTTCATTTAAATATTTTTTAAAAATTTTATGTAAATAATTGTTAAGAGTTAGAACTATTTTTATTTTTCTAGAAATTTTTATTATCTTTTTTTTAAATTTAAATTTTTTTAGAAAATAAAAAATAAAAATTAACGCATGGACTTCAAATATTTTTGTTTGAGTTCATTTAAATATTTTTTAAAAATTTTATGTAAATAATTGTTAAAAGTTAGAACTATTTTTATTTTTCTAGAAATTTTTATTATCTTTTTTTTTAAATTTAAATTTTTTTTTATTTTTTCAATTTCTTTTTTAGAATTTATCAATTTTTTTTTAAATTTTAATTTTTTTTATAATTTTTAAAATTTATTTGGTAGAATTATATATATATATTTTTAATTTTTAAAAAAAATTATTAAACGTTTTTTTCCATGATTTGAGTATTTTCAGAATTTCACCGAAAACACTGAAAACGTTAAAAATGCATTTTAAATTTTATGTTATAAATTTAACCTTATTTTCGAAAATGTATTTTCATAAATAATTGATCAAACATGTTTTCAATATTTCTTAATGTTTGATTTGCTGTTTTCAAGTCGTTTTCAATATTTTGCAAAACTCTGAAAACACTTTTAGTCTAATAAGAGCATTTCCAAAAGATTTTTTATTTTTAAAGAACATATTATTTCATTTGGAGAGTATCTATAAATTTAGAGAATTAAAATTTTAAAGTATCCCAACAAGTTTTTATATTGAAAATTTAGCCCCCGTTTGAGCCCGATTATTTGGAGATTATAATATTTTAAATAGTGATTTTTTGAAAAATAAGTGGTTGAAAAGAAAAGAAAAGTTAAGTTTTTTTATTTACGTGTAATATTATTTTATTGAAAATTATGTGGTTAAAAATAGGAGAGAGAAAAATTTAATTTAATTTAATTTAATGAGAAATAATGAAAGCCAAACGGGGGCTTAATTTTATTGCTCCCAAAAAATATTTATTATTTTTTTCTATCTATTATTTTAACTATTTTTTTCAAATTATTTTGTTATTTTTCTACATTGAAAAATGAAACACATTGATTGCATTAATTTAGAGATCTAAACCCACTTTTTAAATTAAAATATTAATTTAAGAAGCCTGTTGGAACATGATTTCAAGGGTAGACTTTTTTAAAATAGAGTGTATTTCATATTTAAAGAGGTTTTTTGTAGAGATGCTTTAATCCATTTTTGAAAACAACGATACACTTATAACATAAAGCTCAACACGCATTTTTGATGTTTTTGAATGTTTTCCGTGAAAATTTTAAAAACACTCAAAACAATGAGAACAAGCGTTAAAATAAGACTTATTTTAAATAAATTTTGAAAATTAAAATTTTCAAATATATAAATATAAATTTCTAACAAATAAATCTAAATATTAACAAACAAATAAAAATCACAGAAAATAAATTGAAAAACTATTTAATAAAATTTTCTTATTTCATATATTTTAAAATAAATTTATTATTATTATTTTTTATTTTTGTAGAGAGAAAAAATATTATAAGATTCACCAATTTTAAAATGTAACATTACATGATGGTATATTAATATAAAATTCTTTTATTTTTATTGAATAATCAAATTTCATAAAATAAAATGTCATAAAATAATTTTTCAAAATTTCAAACGAAACATATTTTCTAATTTTCTGTGTTGAGAAATATTTTTCAAAATAACAAACCAAACACGTTTTTAGAAATCTTAAAACAAACCCTCGAAATAGAAATCGAAAAATGAACTCAAAACTCAAAATTGAAAATTGAAACACAAACCAAATATGCCCTAATAGTTTTTGTATTTCTTTGTAATGAAACTGTTCAAATAATACAACTGAGACATCATTTTTATAATATTTTCTCCTATGAGCAAGAGGCAAAATAATGACAAATTCTTTCTTTTGACAAGTAAAAATAATGACAAATTCTGCACATACATCTTGAATCTCCTGGGATTTTTGTTTCTTCTTGCTGCAAAATTTTACAAAGGGAAAAAACATTATTATTCATTTTAGTTGATAATGCAGAGAAACATTATTTCAAATCTAGCCGTCACCTATTCTACCAAAAAACGAATTCAGGAGGCAGGTGGAGAGGATGAAGATATAATTCATATGAAAAAAAATGTATCCCTTTTCTAATAACTAAAGCTTTTAGAGGAGTTGGTAAAGATGTATCACGAAAGATCCTGTATTGGAAACTCGCCGCCACCCATTTATAGAAATTGAGCACGTGTTACCTCTCGTGAAAAAATAAATCCAGCCCATAGGGTAGGGGAATGTGTTTAAGACACAATTCAAATAAATGTGCTCTCCAAATAGTTTAATCTTCTAGACAAGAATATTGACAATCTTCTATCCAGACGAGTGCATTAGAATGCAGAAACTCCAATTTCTAGTGAAGCTAAGCATTTCTCCATGAAGGCTGAAATATCAAATGAAAGGAAGGCATGATCAAAAGTAGAAATCCTACTGGACAAAAATCAACACGAGAAGAGAATCAACCCACATCACAATTCACAAATAGGAAGCTGAGTAGTTTCATTTGGCGGCAGTTTTTTCTTTCTTTTGGTCATTTGGGAAGTAACTGATACTTCACGAGTTGGATGGCTAAGCTTAAAAGCCAAAAGAGAACTCAATGGCTCTTTAGGCAGTACATCATACGATTGAAATAAGCTGCTTCTTTTGTAGAAGCAGCAAGTCCAAACATTCTACCTCATCTGAATCCTTCTTGAAGGAAATAAACAAGGCCAGAGTTCAAATATGAGACATGCAATCTCTGATTAAAGTGATAAAAATAAATGATGTAATGATGTAAATAGAAAACATTCCAATACAACTGAAAAATCATCGGTGAGAGAGTCGAAAGGAGCTAGTTATCAATCAACTTTAAAAAGAATGAATATGTAATTACACTCATAAAGCTGGTAAACTTCATCTGAGTTATGTAGCTTGTCCTTTTCACAGTACATTGGTGGCGCCTTTCGCACCCCATACTATATTAAAGTCGATAGATATGCCTGTAGGTAGATTTGATAGTACAAGGAAGAAAAACATTTCAGCCATGAAGCACGAATACAAACACAAATTTTCAAGGAGGACAATAAACAAATTTATGAAATTCTTTAAAATCATACAGTTTTATTTTATATACTTACTTTAATAATTCTTTTACCTTTTAGTAAGATTAATACATTGTTTTGGCATCATTTCTGAATTTGAGTGACTTTGTTGCATTAAGATAACTTCAGGTTGTACTGTGTATTACTAGAGTTGATAAAATAGTATTCATTATCTATCAAAACGTGCACGTAGCAGATACCCAAAAATAAAAAATCAACATTAAGTCTATTTAGTTTTTCTCACATTATGCTGACACATAAATATTTTGATATTAATATATCTCTCTGTTTTCAAATTTACAATTAGGTTTTACCATGTAATTGACATGTCAAGGAGTCAATGACCACAACCGTTCACTTGTAAAAGAATCTTGTGGAGGAGTTTCTTACTTGAGCTATTATATGGGTAAATCATATTCGAAGTTTAGAATCAAGCTTTCTGGTGTTTGGCCCCTATATGAGCACTCGCAATTTAGTGCTTCCATTAATCAATGAACATACTAATTTCAATACATCCAAATCTACCATTGTAAAGCTTTCTTAAATTGTTTTTCCATCTCAAATTGATTCGAGGATAAATAGAAGGTAGTCTAGCAAAGTAGATTATTGCTGCAAGGTGCCCTGTGCTAGAACAAATGGTACCCCATGGGAGGACATGTCCACCCATGTTGGAAATTAGAAAATATAAAAACACACCATATGGTGTGGCGGACACCATTAAGGTTGAGAGACACATTGA
>NW_019242118.1:0-826 GCF_002742605.1 Olea europaea var. sylvestris | reverse complement strand
GTAGCTGAGGTCCTCAAGTGGAAGTATTTGTCAAATGGGCGAAGCCCCGAAGTGCATCCTCCATGGTCACTTCTCCCAAGAGATCGCCTGCACAGATCTTATTCGAATGATTGATGGAACGTTTGTCATAAGCATAAAGGTCAAGTCTTGTCACTAGTATAAAGGACCTGCGCAAGTAATAAATGCGCCGTAAGCTAGCAAGTCAAGTCCCATGCCTAAGAACAGACGTTTGAACTAAGGAGATGAGGCCACGTGCCACTTCATCCAAGGGCTCCCATTTCATATGTATTACTATAAATACTTCCATTGTGTAATGTCAAAGGCTAATGCAAGAATCAATACTAAAAACTACATTTACTCAACTCTCTCTCAGTTACTTACAATACACAAATCAAGTTCATACACTTTCACTTATACATTTACAAGCACCGGTTGGTAATCATTGTACAATCGGATTACGAGCAACCCGCCGGATTCCAAACGTCACCGTCCCGCGTCGTTGGGCTACTCCCATGTCCCTTTAAACCGTTCATTTTAGACCGTCCACGTGTCTTAGCGTGTTGAACATTCGCCCACGCAAGCACGGGTGGGACCGGCATCTGTTGGCGCCCTTTTTGGGGTCAACAACATCCATATATCTCCTTAGCATAGCTCTAGGCCCACATGTAAAGGATTGTGGTATCACAAATTTTCTTCTAATTTTCTACACTCTTGTTTCCTATTTTGAACATTGTCTACAATAACTTGATAAAATTCAGCACGAATTTGTTTCTGGTTATTTCGAAAATAGTCCAACCTGGCAATTTCAATCTTAACATACATATCT
>NW_019242117.1:0-1664 GCF_002742605.1 Olea europaea var. sylvestris | reverse complement strand
ATAAATGAAACTGGTGTGGAATGATGGTTTGATGCATACAATTTATACACTGGAAGAAAACACTTCAGGAATGTTATCTGATTTCTTGATGATTGACTTTATTATCTGAGGGCATGGAATTTGTCTTATCCTTATCAGGTGTTTTACAGTTAGAACTTAGAAGCAACTTATTAAACGTGAAAATATCAAGATGACTTTCATGTGAGCTGTCCCTTTTTTGTTCAAGAAGTCTTTTTGTCTAAAATTGATTTGATTGTAACTATTGCTATTTGTTGTGCAGAATCATAGATTGCTGTTCTAGTAAATGCTATTGTTATGGTCATCAAGTGACTGATATGGCCTTTCACATTCTTTTGCTCAGTTAGATAGCTGGCAGAGAAAAACTAATATGTTTCAGTGTCACACACTCTTAATCTGTCACCAGATATTAGGGATTGAAGACAATATTTGCTTTCACCAATATGCATTTATTAAAAAATTCGGTGATAAGTCTATTTTAACTTGGCTCCTGCATCTGTATATCTGCATTCAAGCAATCTTGATATGTTTCAATTACCTCCTCAGGTAGCAAGACTTCCCTTCTCTCATGTGCATTCACTAATTTGAGTTTATTGAACATAAATTGAGAAGTCATATATCAACTTTGTCCCTGCATCTGTATAGCGTATCAAGTGTGCATGTGTGGCGTGCCATTCTATTTTGTAGGAATAGTTTGATTTATGATAGTTCTTATTGATTATTTTTATCATTATTACAGGGAATGCATACTTGTATAGTTTCGCTGGTGTCAAGGTATCCTTTAATTTTGTCTGTAAAGCTATCTATGTTGTAGACAAGAAAGGAGGTATTTTAATTTTTCAAAATATTTTGTTCATGTTGTATGTTGCTCATATGCTTTTATTTGATCAGCAAATGCAAAAATTGCGCACAAAGAAGAGTTAATCTGCCAATCCTGGGGGAGATTTCCATTCTCTCTTTAATTGTCTTGTTATTTTGTTTGGCCTTTGCCATTTCCTGGGCTGCAAACCGGAAGGCATCATACTCCTGGGTTGGTCAAGACATTCTTGTAAGCTATCACCTGCTTTCATATTGTATTTTCTTAACCATGCATTTCTTATCCACAAAAGACTGCTATTTTTACTTAATGATTTAAATATTCACACTATTGTTCTGTTTGAATCAAGCTCATAGTAGGAATGTGTAAATTTCGGTCTCACCCCTCGAGTTTTGTAAAATAACACAGTAGCCAGAGTCAGTAAGTTACGCTATCAATCCTTGAGTGTGGCAACTCTTCCTTCTATTAGCCTGACAGACAAACTTCAGCATATTTCAGCCTGGTACAACTAGCACGCACATTGGCCAGATAGAGGAGTAGAACCACTATAGCTGCAAGGGTTCAAAGAAAATGTTTTATCAGACTATGGTGCGGAAGTGATAATAAAATTCTTGTACCAAGAATTGAAATAAGAAAATCCTCGGAATACTTGCTTGTATTGATTGAAGAATAATTGACGATATGAAAATTGTACAATTTGCAGGATTCTACTACTGTGAAGTTTTTTGGTAACCTCCGATGAAGAATCTGGCGTGACCTTCGGTTACTGAGAAATGGAGCTCCCCTCACAATCCAAAATAACTCAGCCACCACACCCCCACACAATCGG
>NW_019242116.1:0-1664 GCF_002742605.1 Olea europaea var. sylvestris | reverse complement strand
AGATTTGACTAAAATTTCACATGACTTAGGTTCACCATCACATTTCGAATTAAATTTGACTGCAATTTCATGCGAATTTTTTTGTTGATAAGGGTTTGGTTCATTGACGCGATTCCAATCAAATTTAACTGAAATTTCATCGGAATTTAGTGCATTTGCGAGTTTCTAATCAAATTTAACTAAAATTTCACCATGGTTTTGATCGTTAGTGCATTTTCAGTCAAATTTTACTAGAATTTCACACTACTTTCGTTCATTTGCACATTTCAAGTCAAATTTGCCTAAATTTTCAGGTGAGTATTTTCGTCGGTACGTTTCTATTCAAATTTGACTGAAATTTCACATGAGTTTTGTTCATTGGAGCGTTTCCAATCACATTTAACTAAAATTTCACCTCAGTTTCGTTCAATTGCTTGTATCAAATCAAATTTGACTCAAATTTCATCTGAACCTTGTTAGTTGGCACGTTTCTCATCAAATTTGACTAAAATCTCACATGGATTTGGTTCATTGGAGCAATTCCAATCAAATTGACTGAAACTTCACCGTAATTTTTTCATTGGCATGTTTCTAATCAAATTTTACTAAAATTTTACCAGGATTTTGTTCGTTAGTGCGTTTGCAATCAAATTTGACTAGAATTTCATCTTCATTTTGTTCATTGGCATATTTTCAATTAGATTTGACTAAAATTTCACTTGAATTTGGTTCATTAGTGCGTTCGCAATCAGATTTGACTAAAATTTAACATGTCTTGGGTTCACTCGCACATTTCGAATCAAATTTGACCATAATTTCATGGGAATTTTTTTGTTGGCACGTTTTCAATCAAATTTGACTAAAATTTCTAAGGGTTTAGTTCATTGACGCGTTTCCAATCAAATTTGACTAAAATTTTTCGGAATTTAGTTCATTGGTGAGTTTCTAATGAAATTTGACTAAAAGTTCATCCGAATTTTGTTCATTCATGCGTTTCCAATAAAATTTGTCTAGAATTTCACAAGACTTTGGTTCATTGGTACATTGGAATCAAATTTGACTAAACTTTGATGAGGAATTTTTCGGTGGCGCGTTTCCATTAAAATTTGACTAAAATTTCACATGAGTTTTGTTCATTGGAGCATTTCCAATCGAATTTGACTAAAATTTCACCTGGGTTTCATTCATTGGCTTGTATCAAATTAATTTTGACAAAAAATTTATCTGAATTTTGTTAGTTGGCGCATTTCCCATAAAATTTGACAAAAATTTCACATGGGTTTGGTTCATTGGCACGATTTCAATCAAATTGACTGAAATTTCACCAAAATTTTGTTCATTGGCGTGTTTCTAATCGAATTTGACTGAAATTTTACCAGGATTTTGTTCGTTCGTGCGTTTCCAATCAAATTTGACTGGAATTTCATCTGAGTTTTGTTCATTTTCACGTTTTTAATCAGATTTGACTAAAATTTCACCTGAGTTTGATTCACTCGCACGTTTACAATCAAATTTGACTAAAATTTCGTATGACTTTAGTTTATTGGCACATTTCGAATCAAATTTGTCAACAATTTCATGTGGATTTTTTCTTTGGCACGTTTTCAATCAAATTTAACTAAAATTTCACAAGGGTTTGGTTCATTGGCATGTTTCGAATCAAATTTAACTAAAATTTCACTGAA
>NW_019242115.1:0-1664 GCF_002742605.1 Olea europaea var. sylvestris | reverse complement strand
GAAATTAATTATTCGGAGGCCTAAATCTAGAAGTTTGGCTAAAATCCCGTGATCCCGAGTCTGTGCTTCGAGTCAAATTTCACAGGCCGTTTCCAATCAACCTGCCAAATTTTGGCGGATTTCGACACCGTCGCGGCAAATGACAAAATTGCCCCTGGTACGATTTTTCCTTGTTAATTTTTTGTCTAGCACTTCTTCTACCTGACATAATTAATTCGGAAATTTATTATTCGGAGGCCCAAATCTAGGAGTTTGGCTAAAATCCCGTGATCCCGGGTCTGTGCTCCGAGTCAAATTTCGCGGGCCGTTTCCAATCAACCTGCAAAACTTTGGCCCATTCCAACACCGTCGCGAAAAATGAAAAAATTACCCCCGGTGCAGTTTTGCTTTGTTAATTTTCTGTCCAGCACTTCTTCATCCTGACAAAATTAATTCGAAAATTAATTATTCGGAGGTGCAAATGAAGGAGTTTGGCTAAAATCCCGTGATCCAGGGTCTTTGCTCCGAGTCAAATTTCGTGGGCCGTTTCCAATCAACCTGCCAAATTTCGGCACATTCTGACACCGTAACAGCAAATGACAAAGTTGCCCCTGGCACGATTTTTCTTTGTAAATTTTCTGTCTAGCACTTCTTCAACGTGACATAATTAAATCGAAAATTATTTATTCGGAGGCCCAAATGAAGGAGTTTGGCTAAAATACCTTGATCCCGGGTCTGTACTCCAAGTCAAATTTCACCAACCGTTTTCAATCAACCCGCCAAATTTTGGATAAAATTCCATGATCCCGGTTCTGTGCTCCGAGTCAAATTTCGCGGGCCGTTTCCTATCAACCTGCAAAATTTCGGCCCTTTCCGACATTGTCGCAAAAAATGAAAAAATTGCCCCTGGTGCAGTTTTGCTTTGTTAATTTTCTATCCAGCGCTTCTTCATCCTGACATAATTAATTCGGAAATTAATTATTCGGGGGCGCGAACGAAGGAGTTTGTCTAAAATCCCGTGATCTCGGTTCTTTGCTCCGAGTCAAATTTCGTGGGCCGTTTCCAATCAACCTGCAAAACTTTGGCCCATTCCTACACCGTCGCGAAAAATGAAAAAATTACCCCTGGTGCAGTTTTGCTTTGTTAATTTTCTGTCCAGCACTTCTTCATCCTGACAAAATTAATTCGAAAATTAATTATTCGGAGGTGCAAATGAAGGAGTTTGGCTAAAATCCCGTGATCCAGGGTCTTTGCTCCGAGTCAAATTTCGTGGGCCGTTTCCAATCAACCTGCCAAATTTCGGCACATTCTGACACCGTAACAGCAAATGACAAAGTTGCCCCTGGCACGATTTTTCTTTGTAAATTTTCTGTCTAGCACTTCTTCAACGTGACATAATTAAATCGAAAATTATTTATTCGGAGGCCCAAATGAAGGAGTTTGGCTAAAATACCTTGATCCCGGGTCTGTACTCCAAGTCAAATTTCACCAACCGTTTTCAATCAACCCGCCAAATTTTGGATAAAATTCCATGATCCCGGTTCTGTGCTCCGAGTCAAATTTCGCGGGCCGTTTCTAATCAACCGGCAAAATTTCGGCCCATTCCGACATTGTCGCAAAAAATGAAAAAATTGCCCCTGGTGCAGTTTTGCTTTGTTAATTTTCTATCCAGCGCTTCTTCATCC
>NW_019242114.1:546-1664 GCF_002742605.1 Olea europaea var. sylvestris | reverse complement strand
CCAATGAAAAGTGGTTTTTTATTTCATGATAACTTCGGGTTAGATCATTTTCGACGAATTGCTAATCTATTTCGATTGGATTCTAGCCAATGAAAAGTGATTTTCGATTTCATGATAACATTTGGTTTGTTCGTCTTCGGGAAATTACTGGTCTAATTCGATTGGAATCGAGGCAATGAAAAGTGGTTTTTGATTACATGATAACATCGGGTTTGATCGTCTTTGGCAAATTGATAGTCCAATTTGATTGGAATCGAGCCAATGAAAAATGGTTTTTGATTTCATGATGACTTCGGGTTCGTTCGTTTTTGGAGAATTGCTCGTCTAATTCGATTGGAATCGAGCCAATGAAAAGTGGTTTTTGATTTCATGATAACTTCGTGTTTGTTCATTTTTGGCGAAATGCTAGTCTAATTCGATTTGAATCGAGCCAATGAAAAGTGGTTTTTGATTTCATGATAACTTCGTGTCTGTTCATTTTTGGCGTAATGCTAGTCTAATTCGATTCGAATCGAATCAACGAAAAGTAGTTTTTGATTTCTTGAGAACTTCGTGTTTGTTCATTTTTGGCGAAATGCTAGTCTAATTCGATTTGAATCGAGCCAATGAAAAGTGATTTTTGATTTCATGAATACTTCGGGTTTGTTTGGTTTTTACGAATTGCTAGTCTAATTCAGTTGGAATCGAGCCAATGAAAAGTGGTTTTTGATTTCATGATAACTTCGTGTTTGTTCATTTTTGGCGTAATACTAGTCTAATTCGATTGGAATCGAGCCAATGAAAAGTAGTTTTCGATTTCATGATAACTTCGGGTTTGTTCGTTTTTGGGGAATGACCGTCTAATTCGATTGGAATCGAGCCAATGAAAAGTGGTTTTTGATTTCATGATCACTTCGGGTTTGTTCATTTTTGGCGAAATGCTAGTCTAATTCGATTCGAATCGAATCAATGAAAAGTAATTTTTGATTTCATGATAACTTCGTGTTTGTTCATTTTTAACAAAATGCTAGTCTAATTCGATTGGAATCGAGCCAATGAAAATTGATTTTTGATTTCATGATAACTTCGATTTTGATCATTTTCGACGAATTGCTAGTCTAATTCGATTGGAATCGAGC
>NW_019242114.1:0-225 GCF_002742605.1 Olea europaea var. sylvestris | reverse complement strand
TTTGTTTTTGTTTTCATGATAACTTTGGGTTTGTTAATTTTTGACGAATTGGTAGTCTAATTCGATTGGAATCGAGCCAATGAAAAGTGGTTTTTGATTTCGTGAAAACTTCGGGTTTATTCATTTTCTGATATTAGCTAGTCTAATTAGATTGGAATCAAGCCAATGAAAAGTAGTTTTTGATTTCATGATAAATTCGGGTTTGTTCATCTTTTGCGAATTGCT
>NW_019242113.1:0-1664 GCF_002742605.1 Olea europaea var. sylvestris | reverse complement strand
GTTGTCGGAATGGGCTAAAATTTGATCGGATGATCGAAAACAAAAACTGCGCTAGTGGATCTCTTCATTTTCCGCGACGGTGTTAGAATGGGCTAAAATCGCGTCGGGGGCAATTTCGTCATTTTTTGCGACTGTGTCGGAATGGGCTAAAATTTGCCTGGTTGATCGGAAACAAAAATCGCGCCGGGGGCAATTTCGTCATTTTTTGCGACTGTGTCGGAATGGGCTAAAATTTGCCTGGTTGATCGGAAACAAAAATCGCGCCGGGGGCAATTTCGTCATTTTTTGCGACTGTGTCGGAATGGGCTAAAATTTGCCTGGTTGATCGGAAACAAAAATCGCGCCGGGGGCAATTTCGTCATTTTTTGCGACTGTGTCGGAATGGGCTAAAATTTGCCTGGTTGATCGGAAACAAAAATCGCGCCGGGGGCAATTTCGTCATTTTTTGCGACTGTGTCGGAATGGGCTAAAATTTGCCTGGTTGATCGGAAACAAAAATCGCGCCGGGGGCAATTTCGTCATTTTTTGCGACTGTGTCGGAATGGGCTAAAATTTGACATGTTGGTCGGAAACAAAAATCGTGCCGGATGCAATTTCCTCATTTTTCGCGACTGTGTCGGAATGGGCTAAAATTTGACCGGTTGATCTGAAACAAAAATCGTGCCGGGGGAAATTTCGTCATTTTTTGCCACTGTGTCGGAATGGGCTAAAATTTGACTGGCTCATCGGAAACAAAAATCGCGTCAGGTGCAATTTCGTCAATTTTTGCAATGGTTTCGGAATGGGCTCAAATTTGACAGGTTGATCGTAAACAAAAACCGCCCCCAATGGCACTTTCGTCATTTTTCGCGACTGTGTCGGAATGGGCTGAAATTTGGCAGGTTGATTGAAAATAAAATTCGCGCCGGGGGTAATTTCCTCATTTTTCGCGACTGTGTCGGAATGGGCTGAAATTTGGCAGGTTGATCGGAAATAAAAATCGCGCCGGGGGCAATTTCCTCATTTTTCGCGACTGTGTCAGAATGGGCTAAAATTTGACTGGTTCATAGGAAGCAAAAATCGCGTCAGGTGCAATTTCGTCAATTTTTGCAATGGTTTCGGAATGGGCTCAAATTTGACAGGTTGATCGTAAACAAAAACCGCCCCCAATGGCACTTTCGTCATTTTTCGCAACATTTGACTGGTTGATCGGAAACAAAAACCGCGCCAGGGGCAATTTCATCATTTTTCGCGACTGTGTCGGAATGGGCTAAAATTTCACAAGTTGATCGGAAACAAAAATCGCGTCGAGGGTAATTTCGTCGTTTTTGGCAATGCTGTCGGAATTGGCTCAAATTTGACAGGTCGATCGGGAACAAAAATCGCACCAGGGTCAACTTAGTCATTTTTCGCGACTGGGTCGGAATGGTAAAAAATTTGACTGGTTGATCGGAAAACAAAAATCGCGCCGGGGGCAATTTCGTCATTTTTCGCTACTGTGTCGGAATGGCCTAAAATTTGACAGGTTGGTCGGAAACAAAAATCGCGTCGGTGGCAATTTCGTCAATTTTCGCGACTGTGTCGCAATGGGCTAAATTTGGCAGGTTGATCGAAAAAAAAATCGCGCCAGGGGTAATTTCGTCATTTTTCGCGACTGTGTCGATTTGGGCTAAAATTTGACTGGT
>NW_019242112.1:0-1664 GCF_002742605.1 Olea europaea var. sylvestris | reverse complement strand
ACTCTTTCGCCCCATATAACAACTGCCGTCTGTAATTTTGTCTCTCTCCAAAAACAAATTGCTATTTCTCGCTATACAGCTCACGCGTTCCAGTACTTCCACCCGTGCGTGTTTTCTACAAATATATTACGAAATTGGAGTGATACGCTGTAGGATTTTTGATCGATTAATTTGAAATCAAAGTAAATTGATGGATTCTTCTCCTCCGCCGCCTTTCGAATCTTCTTCATCGCCGTCGAGTTCCGCCGCGGAACCGGTTTTAACGGCTGAGCAAAAGCGGGAAGAAAAGGAAAAGGAGATGGTGCACAAGACTAAAGTGATACAGTTCCTGGGACGGACCACGCCAATTATTCTGCAAAATGATAATGGGCCATGTCCTCTCCTTGCTATCTGTAAATTCATTTTCCCTCTCTTTTAGGGCTTTACGAGCTGTCTATACGTTTATTGTATGTTTGTGTATTTTCTTTTGTTTGTAATAATTGTAAATAGTTAAGTAACTTGATTAGTTGAGAAACAAAAGATGTGTATACTTCATGTTTTTCCCCTATTTATGCTCGCTTCTAATGACTTGATCCATTTAGAAACAAGATAACAAAACAACTTTGCTACTGAAACGATGGATTTGGCTAATTTATTCGCAAATTATCTGGCCTTGAATTGGATAGTTATTACATTTCGACTCCCTCCTCTGCAAGGGATTTATACTTTCACTTAGTTTTAATTTATTTACGAACTGAATTGATGTTGTATGTGGTAGTAGAAGAAAAGGAGTAGTAGGTCTTCTGTACGAAAACGAAGTATAAACACGTAGTAAATGATTTATGACAATTACTTACTAGCATGGTTATTTTCCATATATATAAGCATATATGTATAACTACTATGATTTCCCTTTTTTTGTGCTCCTTTTGAATCATTTTCAATGAAGCATGTGAATTTTTAGAATGGGAATTATGGATTGTATAACGCATAGTAAAAAAATTGGCCATTTTGTCGCAATCTGGTTCTATCTGAATTACACGTTGGGTTCAGATTTTTTAGATTATAAGATGTGAACCCTGTGAAATGTGTGGTTAAAAAGTGGATAAAAGTTGTGGACCAAAGAGGGGCTTAATGAATTTCTATTTTCCGGACAGAGTGTCTGTCAACTGTTCCCTTATCATTGCTAATTCTATTTGCTGCTGTCAGAAATTGAGTTTTGTGGTCGTATAATTTTGTTTAACTTTCGATGTTCTATAATCGGATATTCTGTTGCTAAATGAGTATTCTTCTAATTCTAACTTATATTTCTGAGCACCATTTTAACATTAGTCGCTACCCTTTTTCTGTTCAGTTATATTTTTCTATCCTACCTGTGCGCTGTTGTCACGGGTCATTATACACGTTTTTTTTAATCTGTCCTTAGAAAAGGGTTTGGATTGAGTTGTGTTCTTGTGGTTTGTTTAAAATGTTACGTCTAGTGACTATGTTTTGAATTTTTTCATTCTCAAATTATTGAACTATTGCATGCCCGGTGATTGGCAATTGTTTCAAAAGTTTGTATTTCACATGGCTGAATATTTTGGTTTATAAAATATATGGAATTTTATTGTCTGATCATATCTAAGATGTCCTTTTTATTGTGTTTGAGTGACTTCTTTCTGTGGTTTAATCATCGCATGTTG
>NW_019242111.1:0-1664 GCF_002742605.1 Olea europaea var. sylvestris | reverse complement strand
GGACACCGTCGCGAAAAATGACGAAATTGCCCCTAGCGCAGTTTTTCTTTCCGATCAACCTGTCAAATTTTAGCCCATTCCGACACCGTTGCGAAAAATGACGAAATTGCCCCCGGCGCGATTTTTGTCTCCGATCAACCTGTCAAATTTAAGCCCATTCCGACACCGTCGCGAAAAATGACGAAATATCCCTCGGCACGATTTTTGTTTCCGATCAACCAGCCAAATTTCAGCCCATTCTGAGAACGTCACGAAAAATGACGAAATTGCCCCTGGCGCGATTTTTGTTTCCGATCAAACTGTCAAATTTTAGCCCACTAGGACACTGTCGCGAAAAATGACGAAATTGCCCCTAGCGCAATTTTTGTTTCCGATCAACCTGTCAAATTTTAGCCCACTCCGACACCTTCGTGAAAAAGGACGAAATTGCCCCCGACGGGATTTTTGTTTCCGATCAACCTGTCAAATTTGAGCCCATTCCGACACCGTCACGAAAAATGATGAAATTGCCCCCCGCGCGATTTTTGTTTCCGATCAACCTGTCAAATTTTAGCCCATTCCGACACCATCGCGAAAAATGTGGAAATTGCCGCCAGCGCGATTTTTGTACCCTATCAACCTGTCAAATTTTAGCCCATTCCGACACCTTCGCGAAAAAGGAAAAAATTGCCCCCGACGGGATTTTTATTTCCGATCAACCTGTCAAAATTTAGCCCACTCTGACACCGTCGCGAAAAATGACAGAATTGCCCCTAGCGCAGTTTTTTGTTCCGATCAACCTGTCAAATTTTAGCCCATTCCGACACCTTCGCGAAAAAGGACGAAATTGCCCCCGGTGGGATTTTTGTTTCCAATCAACCTGTCAAATTTTAGCCCATTTCGACACTGTCATGAAAAATGACGAAATTGCCCCCGACGCGATTTTTGTATCCTACCAACCTGCCAAATTTCAGCCCATTCCGACACCGTCGCGAAAAATGACGAAATTGCCCCGGCGCGATTTTTGTTTCCGATCAACCTGTCAAATTTTAGCCCATTCCGACACCGTCGCGAAAAATGATGAAATTGCCCCCGGCGCGATTTTTGTACCCTATCAACCTGTCAAATTTAAGCCCATTCCGACACCGTCGCGAAAAATGACGAAATCGTCCCCGGCGCGATTTTTGTTTCCGATCATTCTGTCAAATTTTAGCCCACTCGGACACCGTCGCGAAAAATGACGAAATTACCCCTGGCGCGATTTTTGTTTCCGATCAAACTGTCAAATTTTAGCCCACTAGGACACTGTCGCGAAAAATGACGAAATTGCCCCTAGCGCAATTTTTGTTTCCGATCAACCTGTCAAATTTTAGCCCACTCCGACACCTTCGTGAAAAAGGACGAAATTGCCCCCGACGGGATTTTTGTTTCCGATCAACCTGTCAAATTTGAGCCCATTCCGACACCGTCACGAAAAATGATGAAATTGCCCCCCACGCGATTTTTGTTTCCGATCAACCTGTCAAATTTTAGTCCATTCCGACACCGTCGTGAAAAATGACGAAACTGCACAAGGCGCGATTTTTGTTTCCAATCAACCTTCCAAATTTCAGCCCATTCCGACACCGTCGCGAAAAATGACGAAATTGTCCCCGGCGCGATTTTTGTTTCCGATCAATCTGTCA
>NW_019242110.1:0-1664 GCF_002742605.1 Olea europaea var. sylvestris | reverse complement strand
ATGTGCGAACTTCTTGATTATGCAAAGTTATATGAATCTTACCCGGTTGATTCGAACACCACAGATTGGATCTTGATAAGTTCACGAGTTGTTCAATGAAGAACGAGAGAGAAAGGCAATAATGTCTCACAATTATATTCAATATGTCAAAACTTGTAAAACAATGAAAATCCCAAAAGTATTTATATTGGACTCCTAAAACCTAGAAAAAAAAAGTGCATAATAATTTAAATATGGTAAGAAATCAACTAAACATGGAATTCTAGTAGAAATTGGAAATTTGTAAAAAAATTAAAACCGTGTCCCGGATTTTGATCTATGCGACCGCATAGAACACTCTTGTGACTGCCTCAAAATCTCTGTCGGTACTCATGCGACCACATGCCAAGGACAACTATGCAGCTGCATAGTTGTGACTTTTGGCTCCAACTTCGTCCGCTTTAATCATGTCGATCCAATTCACTTTGGCTCTCGATTTCAACATGAAACTTGTTCCATTTTGAGTCCTGAACATGGTTTCATCAATAGTAGCCTTGATGAGCAACCTTATTGCCTCTTTCACTCGCTTTGCCCTCGATCACATCATCAATCCACCGTCAACTATCAATGGATGTTTCCTCCGGCTTGACGTTGGACTTGACTTCGTTGTTTGCATCTCTTGGATCACATCAAATAGGCTCTTTTATCGAGGGTTGGGGTAAGCATCTCTATAGTATCAGAAATCCTATACTTCTCTCTAAATGTACCCAGATCACTCTCCTTAATACAGGAGGGCCACAGTGAGGCCCCCTACTTTACACGGAAATTGATAGGGCCCTTCTGCATCATCCACTCAGTGTAAGGACCCCCCATGGCCTCCCTAATCCTCTCAGTTGGAATGGGTGGAGGTAAACCGGCTTTGGCATAAATGGTAGCCATGTCAGTTCCCTTAGAACCCCCACTTGAAGTGTTTTTCTTAGACAAAGATGCCATTGAAGAAATTCAATTTCAAATAAGGACGCGGATTTTTACTTACACTTATATTGGAAGCTTGTAGTTCGAACCTACTCGCCAGAATCTATTAACAGTAACCGAGGATCACAAAATTTTTCTATGAATCAGAGACGTGACACATAGGGGAAAGTTTGAGAAAGATGGAAAAGGAAACAAATGCAAGTTTAAACTTTGATACTATAATTTTACTCTCTATATTTTCTCTGACTCTCAATACTGACCCCTTTTTATATATTGGCGGCTCACGTCAAGAGCCCTCCTACACTCACATACTTCTCCCCGAAACTGACTTGACCGTTGGAGTATGCACAGTCGACTCCATCCCCATCATAGAAGGTCACATATAACTAACGATTTGTCTTAGTGTGTAGCAATACAGCTTATCTAGATGTGAGAGGTCTTTGGCTCTATTGGTCATGTAGGAGATACATTTTTCAAGGTCAACAATTGTCATCTTTAGAAATTTATTCATAATGATACGATAAAAACTTGACTGAAATGAGGTTACAAAATATAGTAAAACTTAAGTCAAATTCTTAATAAAATTAGGGTTAAAACCTAAATCAGTTTTCTGTTAAAATATGCGATAAAGCCCTCAAAGAAGTGCAATTTTGTACCGAACTTTCTGAATATTTAATAATAAAAAGAATTTAATTTAATTTATTAAAAAA
>NW_019242109.1:0-1664 GCF_002742605.1 Olea europaea var. sylvestris | reverse complement strand
CTTTTGCACACGGTGTCCATTTTTAATCCATAAGTACTTTTCGAAAATGTAGCGACCGTTTTGTATTGAACTCACAACTTCATTGTGACGTTCGAGGGATTTCGGCCATTTATCGAAGGAATGAGCACTTTTATATTTCGAACGCTTGGATAATCGGCGCACGAAGAATTGAGCATAACTTTTGCACACGGTGTCCGTTTTGGGTCCATAAGTACTTTTTGGACATGTAGCGACCGTTTTGGATTGAACTCACAACTTCTTCGTGGCATTCGAGGGATTTTTACCATTTTTCGAAAGAATGAGTGCTTTTATATTTGGAACGCTTGGATAGTCGGCGTAAGAAGAATTGAGCGTAACTTTTGCACACGGTGTCCGTTTTTGGTCCATAAGTACTTTTCGGAAATGTAGCGACCGTTTTGGATTGAACTCACAACTTCGTCGTGACGTTCGAGGGATTTCGGCCGTTTTTCGAAAGAATGAGCACTTTTATATTTGGAACGCTTGGATAGTTAGTGTACGAAGAATTGAGCGTAACTTTTGCACACGGTGTCCATTTTTAATCCATAAGTACTTTTCGGAAATGTAGCGACCGCTTTGTATTGAACTCACAACTTCATCGAGACGTTCGAGGGATTTCGGCCATTTATCGAAAGAACGAGCACTTTTATATTTGGAACGCTTGGATAATCGGCGCACGAAGAATTGAGCATAACTTTTGCACACGGTGTCCGTTTTGGGTCCATAAGTACTTTTTGGACATGTAGCGCCCGTTTTGGATTGAACTCACAACTTCATCGAGACGTTCGAGGGATTTCGGCCATTTATCGAAAGAATGAGCACTTTTATATTTGGAACGCTCGGATAATCGGCGCACGAAGAATTGAGCATAACTTTTGCACACGGTGTCCGTTTTGGGTCCATAAGTACTTTTTGGACATGTAGCGCCCGTTTTGGATTGAACTCACAACTTCATCGAGACGTTCGAGGGATTTCGGCCATTTATCGAAAGAATGAGCACTTTTATATTTGGAACGCTCGGATAATCGGCGCACGAAGAATTGAGCATAACTTTTGCACACGGTGTCCGTTTTGGGTCCATAAGTACTTTTTGGACATGTAGCGCCCGTTTTGGATTGAACTCACAACTTCATCGAGACGTTCGAGGGATTTCGGCCATTTATCGAAAGAATGAGCACTTTTATATTTGGAACGCTCGGATAATCGGCGCACGAAGAATTGAGCATAACTTTTGCACACGGTGTCCGTTTTGGGTCCATAAGTACTTTTTGGACATGTAGCGCCCGTTTTGGATTGAACTCACAACTTCATCGAGACGTTCGAGGGATTTCGGCCATTTATCGAAAGAATGAGCACTTTTATATTTGGAACGCTCGGATAATCGGCGCACGAAGAATTGAGCATAACTTTTGCACACGGTGTCCGTTTTGGGTCCATAAGTACTTTTTGGACATGTAGCGCCCGTTTTGGATTGAACTCACAACTTCTTCGTGACATTCGAGGGATTTTGACCATTTTTCGAAAGAATGAGTGCTTTTATATTTCGAACGCTTGGATAGTCGACGTACGAAAAATTGAGCGTAACTTTTACACACGGTGTCCGTTTTTGGTCCATAAGTACTTTTCGGAAATGTAGCGACCATTTT
>NW_019242108.1:0-1664 GCF_002742605.1 Olea europaea var. sylvestris | reverse complement strand
GGAAATGTAGCGACCCTTTCGGATTGAACTCACAACTTCGTCGTGACCTATGAGGGATTTCGGCCATTTTTCGAAAAAATTAGGACTTTTTTATTTGGAAGGCTTGGATGGTCGACGTACGATGAATTGAGCGTAACTTTTGCACACGGTGTCCGTTTTGGGCCCGCAAGTAATTTTTGGAAATGTGGCGACCCTTTCGGATTGAACTCACAACTTCGTCATGACCGATGAGGGATTTCGGCCATTTTTCAAAAGAATGAGCAATTTTATGTTTGGAAGGCTTGGATAGTCGGCGTACGAAGAATTGAGCGTAACTTTTGCACCCGGTGTCCGTTTTGGGCCCATAAGTACTTTTTGGAAACGTAGCGACCCTTTCGGATTGAACTCACAACTTCGTCATGACCGATGAGGGATTTCGGCCATTTTTCAAAAGAATGAGCAATTTTATGTTTGGAAGGCTTGGATAGTCGGCGTACGAAGAATTGAGCGTAACTTTTGCACCCGGTGTCCGTTTTGGGCCCATAAGTACTTTTTGGAAACGTAGCGACCCTTTCGGATTGAACTCACAACTTCGTCATGACCGATGAGGGATTTCGGCCATTTTTCAAAAGAATGAGCAATTTTATGTTTGGAAGGCTTGGATAGTCGGCGTACGAAGAATTGAGCGTAACTTTTGCACCCGGTGTCCGTTTTGGGCCCATAAGTACTTTTTGGAAACGTAGCGACCCTTTCGGATTGAACTCACAACTTCGTCGTGACCGATGAGGGATTTCGGCCATTTTTCGAAAGAATGAGCACTTTTAAATTTGGAAGGATTGGATAGTCAACGTACGAAGAATTGAGCGTAACTTTTGCTCACGGTGTCCGTTTTGGGCCCAGAAGTACTTTTTGGAAATGTAGCGACCGTTTCGGATTGAACTCACAACTTCGTCGCGACCTATGAGGGATTTCGGCCATTTTTCGAAAGAATTAGCACTTTTTTATTTGGAAGGCTTGGATAGTCGACGTACGATGAATTGAGCGTAGCTTTTGCACACGGTGTCCGTTTTGGGCCCACAAGTACTTTTTGGAAATGCGGCGACCCTTTCGGATTGAACTCACAACTTCGTCGTGACCGTTGAGGGATTTCTGCCATTTTTCAAAAGAATGAGCAATTTTATGTTTGGAAGGCTTGGATAGTCGACGTACGAAGAATTGAGCGTAACTTTTGCGCACGGTGTCCGTTTTGGGTCCATAAGTACTTTTTGGAAATGTAGCGACCCTTTCGGATTGAACTCACAACTTCGTCATGACCGATGAGGGATTTCGGCCATTTTCCGAAAGAATGAGCAAATTTATGTTTGGAAGGCTTGGATAGTCGACGTACGAAGAATTGAGCGTAATTTTTGCGCACGGTGTCCGTTTTGGGCCCATAAGTACTTTTTGGAAACGTAGCGAACCTTTCGGATTGAACTCACAACTTCGTCGTGACCGATGAGGGATTTCGACCATTTTTCGAAAGAATGAGCACTTTTAAATTTGGAAGGATTAGATAGTCGACGTACGAAGAATTGAGCGTAACTTTTTCCCACGGTGTCCGTTTTTGGACCCACAAGTACTTTTTGGAAATGTAGCGACCCTTTCGGATTGAACTCACAACTTCGTCATGACCGATGAGGGATTTC
>NW_019242107.1:0-1664 GCF_002742605.1 Olea europaea var. sylvestris | reverse complement strand
AAAAGGGTCGCTACATTTCCAAAAAGTACTTATGGGCCCGAAACGGACACCTCTTGCAAAAGTTACGCTTAATTCTTCGTACGTCGACTATCAGAGCGTTCCAAATATAGAAGTGCTAGTTCTTTCAAAAAATGGCCGAAATACGTCAGACGTCACGATGAAGTTGTGAGTTCAATCCAAAAGGGTCGCTACATTTCCAAAAAGTACTTATGGGGCCAAAACGGACATCGTGTGCAAAAGTTACGCTCAATTCTTCGTACGCCGACTATCTAAGCCTTCCAAACATAAAATTGCTCATTCTTTCGAAAAATGGCCGAAATCCCTTACAGGTCACGACAAAGTTGTGAGCTCAATCCAAAAGGGTCGCTACATTTCCAAAAAGTACTTATGGGGCCAAAACGGACACCGTGTGCAAAAGTTGCGCTCAATTCTTCATACGCCGACTATCCAAGCCTTCCAAACATAAAATTGCTCATTCTTTCGAAAAATGGCCGAAATCCCTTATAGGTCACGACGAAGTTGTGAGTTCAATCCAAAAGGGTCGCTAAATTTCCAAAAAGTAATTATGGGCCCAAAACGGACACCGTGTGCAAAAGGTACGCTCAATTCTTCGTACGCCGACTATCCAAGCCTTCCAAGTATAAAAGTGCAAATTCTTTCATAAAATTGCCGAAATTCGTCATACGTCACGATGAAGTGGTGATTTTAATCCAAAAGGGTCGCTACATTTCCAAAAAGTACTTATGGGCCCAAAACGGACACCCTGTGCAAAAGTTACGCTCAATTCTTCGTACGCCGACTATCCAAGCCTTCCAAGTATAAAAGTGCAAATTCTTTCATAAAATTGCCGAAATTCGTCATACGTCACGATGAAGTGGTGATTTTAATCCAAAAGGGTCGCTACATTTCCAAAAAGAACTTATGGGCCTAAAACGGACACCGTGTGCAAAAGTTGCGCTCAATTCTTCGTACGCCGACTATCCAAGCCTTCCAAGTATAAAAGTGCAAATTCTTTCATAAAATTGCCGAAATTCGTCATACGTCACGATGAAGTGGTGATTTTAATCCAAAAGGGTCGCTACATTTCCAAAAAGAACTTATGGGCCTAAAACGGACACCGTGTGCAAAAGTTGCGCTCAATTCTTCGTACGCCGACTATCCAAGCCTTCCAAGTATAAAAGTGCAAATTCTTTCATAAAATTGCCGAAATTCGTCATACGTCACGATGAAGTGGTGATTTTAATCCAAAAGGGACGCTACATTTCCAAAAAGTACTTATGGGCCCAAAACGGACACCGTGTGCGAAAGGTACGCTCAATTCTTCATACGCCGACTATCCAAGCCTTACAAGTATAAAAGTGCTAATTCTTTCAGAAAATGGTCGAAATCCATCATACGTCACGATGAAGTGGTGAGTTCAATCCAAAAGGGTCGCTACATTTCCAAAAAAGTACTTATGGGCCCAAAACGGACACCTTGTGCAAAAGTTACGCTCAATTCATCGTACGCCGACTATCCGAGCGTTCCAAATATAGAAGTACTCGTTATTTTGAAAAATGGCTGAAATCCCTCATATGTCATGACGAAGTTGTGAGTTCAATCCAAAAGGGTCGCTACATTACCAAAAAGTACTTATGGGCACAAAACGGACACCGTGTGCAAAA
>NW_019242106.1:0-1665 GCF_002742605.1 Olea europaea var. sylvestris | reverse complement strand
GAGAGAGAGAGAGAGAGAGAGAGAGAGAAGGAAATAAAAGATAAACAATGATCTGTCAGACATAAAATCCAAGGAGATCTTACTGGAGGGAACCAAATAGGAGATTCAGCAATTAAATTTAGATAGTCCCATTATTTCATTTAGTTGAAGTTTATTATGAACAATACATGGAGAATGATCAACTTTGCAGCTCAAATACATGGATCCCCGATAGAAAGCTTTTCTGTGGAGTAGAGATGTACATTCCTTCCCTTTCCATTCTAAATATAAGAAAAAATCATCATAAAAGCTTTAGAACTGTGTAGACCAAAAGGAACATTTTGACCAATGTTTTTCTAATAACAAGTTCAACGTTTTCTATTTCAATATTTATTTAACAGATAAGAGTTCAATATCCAATGTACTTCCAAATTGCATCCAAATTCTAGACTGGCTTGCTGCCAAATGTGACTGCTTAAATGGAAGCGAGCAATTTCCACACCTATAATTTTCCCCCAAGTGTAAGCATCAATGTTTTCCTCACCCCTTAAAAGTTATTGGTCTAAATGTAAAACATACAAATAAGTAATGGAAAAAAGCTACAAAAAAAGAATTGAATTAAACAAAAACCACTAACTAACAATGCACAGCATAGATTCCACAAAAATCATTTGGCTAAAAAAAGAACCGGCACCATGCTTTCCAACAAATTCAGTTATTTAATTGAGAAGCTATTAATTCCAGTCAAGCTGGAGAACCTTTCAGTTAAATTAATAAATTACCTGGCCAAAATGCCACAGCATGTCAGTTAGAGCATTATAAAAAGCAGAAGCAGTCAAAGTGTCCATTTGTTTCACCACATCAAAAAGGGACAGAGCTTGCAACCAAACATTCTCATTACAGCCCATGAGAAGTCCATATGCTACTCCATGAACCTGATTATCGAAGAGATTTAGTTCATCTAATAGCAGTGAAGCTTCTTCAAATGAGCTATAGCAGCTGCAACCACAGAGAACGCCTAACTATGATAAGTGAGATAATACAAAGAAACGTGCAACTGATTGATGCCCAAAATTTGACCCATTATACAGGTTATTTACTTGTTCTATAACTGAAAGTACTACATTATATCAGCCTATGAAGAAGTTCCATTTGATTATGTGTTGAATTGAAGGAAATAAATGCATCAGGTTGAAGAACTTGATGTAACAGAGAATAATACGGTGTAATAAGTGCACAAGTTAAGAGATAGATGTGTGGTTAAACACTGGTACCTGCAAGCATTCAGAATTGCTGAAAAGGTGACAACATTTGGCTTTATTTCCATCCCATGCATCTTCTGGAAAACTCCCAAGACACAGAGAAAGTCCTGTTTGCCCCTCGTATCCCATTTTTCACAACCTGATTTTCCATGAGCCAACTGCTTAAAAATTTTAATGATTTTATCATCCCTTTCATCTTTATCTTTATTATGAACACCATCCTCAAGCACAGGTAATTGCGAGGATCCCAGCTGAGACTCTAGATATTCGACAGCGACAGACAAACCAAAGGCATTTACTATTGAATTATAAGTTACAACATTAGGTTGAATACCTTCCTTCATCATCTCATTAAGAAGAATTGTAGATGATTCCACCAACCCCATTTTACATAACGCATCTATAAGTTTGCTGTAGAAAACAA